>NC_041003.1:31826197-32126197 GCF_004193775.1 Glycine soja
TGAATAGAAACTAAATTTTCACAATAATATGGGTAGCAAAAATATGATTAACTCATAAAAAATTTAAAATATATATAAAAATATAGTCACTTTTTTGTTTCATCTCTTTTTTTATCCAAATTTCTTCCCATCTTTGTATTATCACATCACTTATATATTGTATGATTTATTTTAATATAATATGTGTAGTATTTTAATTTTTTAAAATTAAAATAATATTGATTGAATATTATATAAAATTTAATTTCACACAATGGTGTTGACTAAAAATGTAATTAACTCATGGATTAATGTTATAAGTATATAATAGTCTATATTAGTTTTAGCTCAAATAAATCAAATGACTTAGTGACTGGTAATTTCAATAAGTACGTAGATTCTACATTACTACTGTCAATGTTGATTATTCACCTTGTTAGCACTTGGAAGTATAAGTCATCCTCCATTTAAATGATGGAAAAGACCGTATGGAAGTGTAGTCGGTGAAACTAAATTACGCATGAAGTTGTAATTTGTACAAACAAAATTAATTAACATGGTGCAAAATTTCAAATTGTTGATCAAAAGGAGTAGCACATACTCCTTGTGGTTACTCGTTTCTTTGACAATGAAGTGAAAATTGGCTAATTGGCAAGGAACTTTTCATAGATGTGAGGCTAGCTATCATAACTAAAGTCAAAATAGGAAATAGTGATCACATCTTGGTCTATAGAAAAGGAATAGTTACATTTCTAAAAAGCTTAGGTACAAAGACAATTCAAATATTCTTTATGTACGTAAGCCAAAATATTCTCACTGTATTGGTATATTGACGGAAATTCAATTTTTTTCCTTATAAAATTGGCATGCCTTATTAATTATGATATATTGATCAAGAGATGCTAAGGATTAAAATTACAAGTAAAAGTTTTCATTGGATAAATAAAAGAGGAAAAAATAGCCTATAATGATAAAGCTAATACCACAAGTGTAGTCGAGATAATTAAGAAGTTATGGTCTTCCTCCTTATAATCCAGAGGCAGAAAGCATTGTTGAAACAAATGCAAGTTGATAATGAATTGAAGGTGGTTAGTTCTATTGCCACCGGTATATTAAATTATCTTTATGGAAAGGTTAAGAACTTGCACGTGATTTCAAGAAAACTTTTTATAAAAGGGTTTAGGTACAAAGACCCCAGTTTTTCTTAAAAATTTGAATTCACGGTTTATTTTTTCTTTCTTTAACTATTGAGCAAACCTTATAACTCCATAAAAACATTAGTGTTTGCCGCTTCTTCTAGTAAAGCTCCCTTACAAGGGAAAAAAACATTTTGTATTCTTTTGGTGAAGGAAAAGGAGAAGAAACCCCCTAAAAAGAAACACTAAACTTTTTTTTTTCAGGATGACCGATGTTTAAGGTTTTTTCACATACCAACATCAAAGTAAGTTTTCAGAAAATTAGTATTTATTATGGGATAGTTTTATTAAAATATCTTTGTTCTCGCTCCTAATTTCAATAAATATATTATTAAGTCTTTCAATTTTTATTATAGGATAAAAATTGGAATAATTATGTGAATATCTCATTAAAAAGTAAGAATATTAATCAATTTTGATTTTTTTCAAAGGTTAAAACTGCAGTTATTCTAGAACAGAAAAAAAATATTACATATAGTAAAATGGAAAAATAACCTTAGATTGTTGCAAGTTAAAAGATTAATTATTGACCCAAAAAGTTAAAAAAATTAATTAGAAAGTTTTCTCAGTAAATCACTCCACGTTAACAAATTTAAATTTTTAATATAAAATATTAGGAATGAAAATAAATAAGATCTAAGTATATTACTATCCCACCCATAACCAAGTCAAGATGCTTTTCATTTCTTCCATTACTAAAAACAAATAAATGAAATGGATCATATCTACATTAAATACTGAGTATCATTTATTTTCCAAAATCATAGAAATGGAACATACGGAGAGAAAAAGAAATGGAGAAAATCTCTCTCACACACACACACAGATATATATATATATATATATAAAGAAGTATATATTAATCCAAAACAATTTCAACTAATTATATAAAAGATATTATTTTGTATTGTATAAGATACAAAAATAAAATAAAATTGTTGTGTAAGTTCCTGAATCTATAATAAAAGATATAATTATTAATTGTTTAGCGTATAACTATTACTCTTCATCAAATCCATTTTATATGAACTCCAAAACAAATCAAACTTACTTTTTTTAATTATAGTTCATCGCAATTAATCTTTCAAAAGTATACATATATACATGCCATGAAGCTAATCATGTGTGCTAGTGGAGAAATCGCAAGAACCTGAATAACCATGGATCTAGTTCGCACTTGAGTCTCTGATGACTCCACCAAACCCGCTAGGAGCAGGGTTTCCCATGCTGCTACCATCCAAGTTGACTTTGAAGCTTCCCATTGGAGGGTGCAACCAAGAAACCTCTCTGGAACGACCACCACTGATATTTAGCGCAACTACTGATAACCAGGTTGAAGATGCTGTTGACCGGAGCCACTTCCGCGAGAGTGTTAATAGGAGGCTCCAGGAAAACATCCGCATTGCGAGCTTTCCATATGTACCAGCAAGCAATGAAGAAGAGAGTTCCTTGACTTCCTGTTGCTAATTAAACGACGAAGCCATCTAGAACTATACCCAAATCAGACGTAACAAGAGATTTAGCTAACAAGAGATTTTGCATAAAGTAAAACAGGATAGAATTTAAAACGAATTTAGCTAGAGTGACTCTATCCGCTCTATTTAACTACTTTGACTTCCAAACCGCTAGTCTTGTACATGATCCATGATAAAGGCGAAATCAGAATTCTTCACACAACTTGCCAAAAGCGGAAAACCCAAGTATTTACCAATATTAGTGGTATGAGTAAAACCAATAATATTAGCAAAATGAGAGATATATTTCTTGGAAGTAAAAAACTTGAACTTCTCAATATTGATCTTAAGACCAGAGGCTTTGCAAAAATTATCCAAAGTATTTTGTGTAAGAATTAATGTGTCATGTGAGAGGTATATGACTTATGTAGGGACTAATAAGTAAATAATTAACAATTAAGGGCTAAATTGTAATTGGGCTTAATAGGAGAAGTTTCTAGAATTAACTGCTACTTGATGGGAGTAGTGGTTATAAAAGGGGCTTAATACCCACTAACGTGATATAAGATCCTCTTCCTGACCAGAAAAGTGTTCTCTCTCATCCATAGTCATCATGAACGGAGAGAGGCAGAAAAGAAAGGCCAAAGGAAGTGAAATCTTATTTCTCTCCTGTTTCAAGGAAATCAAAGTGCACATGAGAGAAGTTTTTATGGAGAAAGGTACAAGTCTTCCTATGGAGAAAAGTACACATCATTATCTATTGTTATTTATTGATTGTTTGTGAGAACCATAGGTTTCAAGATCCTGTTGTTTTCTATCATTGATAGTCTAGGAAGCCCCTTAAGAATTTTTACATGTGGTATCAGAGCATGTGTTATGAAATTTATGATTCTCCAAGAATGATTTAATTTCTCCCAATTATGCATAAACCCTAATTATGAAATTTAGGGATAATTTAATTTCTTCAAATTATGCATCAAACCTAATTATGAAATTTAGGAATTTTAATTTCTATTACATGTATTTTCAATTAAAGTACATGTTTGGATAGTGTGTTTTTGGCATTAATTATGTTTTTCCGCTGCAAAGTATGAAATTTTGTATGAAAGAAATATTATACAAAACTTCAAAGAGAAAGCTTCTGCTACCAATTTTATTTCTAATGGAGAAAGTTGTCTTTTCATTAACGTTATTTATATATTAAATTATGGAGAAAGAATGACGCGCTATGCTGTGAATTGATTTTGTAAAGTTGTGTGGCTGCATGTACCTTTCTTTCAATTCCAATTGAAAAGCCGCTGCTACGCATTCCTTGAAGGAGAATTAGAAATTTTGGATATTGCTATTTGCAACCTATTTTGCTATTTTCAGTCCCACTTGTGTTTTTTTTCTGGAAATTATTATTAAACGTAATTGAAGGATTGAAAGTTTATATCCTGTAATTAAATTAACGTGAATGCTTTGAAATTATTGGTAGCAGTAAATATATGTATATGTTACATATTTGATTGAACGTGTTTGAATGCTAAAACATAAATAAATACAAATATTATTTTATGGCCTGGAATGAAATTAATAGAATGGCTATGAATTGTTAATAACAATAAGTATGTGCAGGCCATACATATTTGGTTGGAATTAAATGTATGTTAAATTTGTTAGTCACCAAAGTGGCCAAATTTGTAAGGTTATTTAATTCCAAATTAATGATTATTTCAATTATACTTGGTTGGAATTAAATGTATGTTGAATTTGTTAGTCACCAAAGTGGCCAAATTTGTAAGGTTATTTAATTCCAAAATTAATGATTATTTTGATTACTCATAGAATAATGGATGCTAAATTATAAGGTTATTGGTTTATGGGTAATTGAAATTCATTGTTATAAGGCATTTATGGATCGCCCAAAGGTTGATTAGTTGTTCTTATAACTAATGAATATAATTGTAGGCAATTTGTGTGTATCATTAGTTTTATTTATATGCCCAAAGGAAATAGATAATACTAATTGGTGCATATTTAATTGCCAATTAATGTTAAAATTTTATTAGCATCATTATGTTTGTATGTTGTATGTTGGTGTATCACCCAAAGGAGAACATCAATATACATTGTCCGTTATCTGAATAAATCATATGTATGACATGTATTTTATGTCTCAAAACACTTATGTGAATATTATTGTGTAATACATGTTTTGAATTCATTGGATTCTTATGTATCATCTGAGCCAATTTTAATGGGCTTAACTTCTCTGACTGAAATGAGCAAGTCCAATTTCACCTCGGTGTTTTGGATCATGATCTTGCTATGTTGGAAGAGAAGTTTGTTACTATTATTGATGTTAGTAGCAATGAAGAAAAAGTTCATTATAAAACTTGGAAAAGATCTAACAGACTCAGCCTAATGTTGATGAGAATGACTGTAGCAGACAATATTAAGACAACTCTCCCTAAAATCGAAAGTGCTAAAAAGTTTATGGGATTAGTGGGAGAGTATTCTCAAACAGCTGATAAGTTTGTTGTTGGGACATTAATGAGTACATTGACCACCATGAAGTTTGATGGTTCACGTACTATGTATGAACATGCCATTAAGATGACAAACATTGCAGCAAGACTTAAGACCTTGGGAATATAATGGTTGTGAATGAGAACTTTCTTGTTCAGTTTATTCTAAACTCATTACCGTCTGAGTTTGGCCTGTTCTAAATGAACTATAATACCATGAAAGATAAATGGAATGTGCATGAATTGCACAGTATGTTAGTTCAGGAAGAAACGAGGCTTAAGAATCAAGGAAGTCACTTAGTCCATTATGTTAGCCACCAAGGGAATCAAGGAGCTTGAAAAGAAATTTATAAAGAAGCATGATAAAGGCAAATGGTCATTAAAGAACAATGACGACTCTTTGCAAATCCAGAAGAAAGGTATTAAAGGGCAATAATTGTCAATTTTGTGAAATTAAGACATTTCCAAAAAAAGGATTGCCTAAAGTGTAAGTCTTGGTTCAAAAAGAATGGTGAGCTTAATGCTCATGTATGTTTTGAATCAAACTTAACTGTAGTTTCCCATGATACATGATGGATTAATTCTGGATGTATGACTCATGTTTCTAACATTATGCAGAGATTCCTTACAATCCAAACCATAAGCCCAAATGAGAAATTCATTTTCATAGGGAATGAAGTGAAAGTTCCAGTGGAAATAGTTGAGACTTATTGTTTAAAACGCAACACTGGACATCGTTTAGATTTACTGGAAACTCCTTATGTACCTAGTTTATCTAGGAATTTAGTTTCATTATCTAAACTTGATGTTACAGCACACTCTTTTAATTTTGGTAATGAATGTTTCAATTTATTTAAGCATAATCATCTCATTGGTACTAGTATTCTTGTGATGGTTTATATAAATTGGAAATAGACAATTTGTATGCTGAAACTGTTTTAACTCTGCATCATAATGCTGACACTAAACATAGTTTAGTGAATGAACGATCTGCTTTCTTGTGGCATAAACGTTTAGGTCACATTTCTAGAGAAAGGATGGAAAGATTAATAAAGAATGAAATTCTTCCTTATCTAGATTTTACGGATCTAAATATTTGTGTGGATTGTATTAAGGGAAAACAAGCAAAACATACAAAGAAAGGAGCTGCAAGAAGCACTCAGCTTCTTGAAATTGTGCATACTGATATTTGTGGACCTTTTGATGTTAGTTCTTTCGGAAAGGAATGATACTTTATCACCATTATTGATGATTATTCACGTTACGGTTATGTCTACTTACTGCCCGAGATTTCTTAGGCAATGGATGCCTTAGAAATTTACTACAATGAAGTAAAAGGGCAATTAGACATAAATGTGAAAATTATTAGATATGATTGAGGTGATGAGTATTACGAAAGATATGATGAAACTGGGCAACACCCAGGTCCATTTGCTAAGCTTGCTTAGAAACGTGCATTTGTGTGCAATACACAATTCCCAATACACCACAACAAAATGGTTTATCAGAAAGGCATAATAGAACTTTAATGGATATGGTTAGGAGTATGTTAATCAATTAGACTTTACTCGTATTTTTGTGGATGTATGCCTTGAAAACTGCCATGTATTTGTTGAACATGGTTTCTAGTAAGGCAGTTCCAAAGACACCTTTTGAACTGTAGACAAATAGGATACCTAGTATAAGGCACCTGCATGTTTGGGGTTGCCAGACAAAAATAAGGATTTATAATCCGCAAGAAAGAAAATTGGATGCAAGAACAATCAGTGGATATTTCATTGGTTATCCAGAAAAGTTAAAAGGGTATATGTTTTATTGTTCTAATCATAGTATGAGAATTGTCAAAACTGGAAATGCAAGGTTCATTGGAAATGATGAAATCAGTGGGAGTATAGTTCCACGAGAAATGGAAATTAAAGAAGTTAGAGTGTAAGTCCTTTTAGCTTATGCCTCTAATAGTAAGGTGATTGCTCCTTCAGTTATTGTTACAAAATTAATGAAGAGGAGCAACACAATAATGAACCCATGATGCATAATGAATCTATTATGGAGGAACCACAAGAAGTAGCATTAAGAAGGTCTCAAAGATAAAAGGAGACTAGCTATTTCGAATGATTATGTGGTATACCTCCATGAAACAGAAACAAACTTAAGCATTAATGATAATGATCCAGTTTTGTTTTCACAAGTTGTAAGTTGTGATAGTTCTGAGAAGTGGTTAAATGCCATGAAAGAAGAGATAGATTCCATGGAACATAATGGTGTTTGGGACCTTGTAGAATTATCAAAGGGTTGTAAGAGAGTTGGTTGTAAGTGGGTCTTCAAGACTAAACGTGACTCTCATGGCAACCTTGAACATTACAAGGCTAGACTTGTTGCTAAGGGATTTACTCAGAAAGATGACATTGATTATAAAGAGACGTTTTCACCCATCTCACGAAAGGATTCTTTCAAGATTATTATGGCATTAGTAGCCCATTATGACTTGGAGCTACATCAGATGGATGTGAAAACTGCCTTTCTTAATGGAGATTTAGAGAAGAATGTTTGTATGGACCAACCAATGGGGTTCTCAGTTGAAGGAAATGAACACATGGTGTGCATACTAAAGAAATCAATATACAGTTTTAAAGCAAGCTTCCCGCCAATGGTATTTGAGGTTTAATGATACCATTATTTCCTTTAGATTTAAGGAAAATACTGTTTATCGGTGTATGTATCTGAAGGTCAGTGGGAGTAAGGTTATTTTCTAATTTTGTATATTGATGATATCTTGCTTGTAGCTAACGATCTTGGTCTTCTTCATGAGACTAAGAAATTTCTCTCTAGAAACATTGAAGTGAAAGATATGGGTGAGGTAAGCTATGTGATAGGGATAACAATATTCCATAATAGGTCACAAGAATTGTTAGGCTTATCTCAGAAAGTATATATCGATAAAGTACTAGAGAGATTCAAGATGGAAAGGTGTTTAACATCGCCTATTCTAATTTAGAAATGAGACAGAGTTAGTCTCACACAATGTCCTAGAAATGATATGGAACGAAAACAAATGAAAGTAATTTTGTATGCATCAGTTGTTGTTGCATCTGAGAGCTGAATTTGTAGTATGTTTTGAGGCTACAATTCAGGCTAATTGGCTGCAGAACTTTATTTCAGGGCTTGGAATTGTCGACAGTATTGCTAGGCCGCTGAAAATGTATTGTGATAACTCCGCAGCAATATTTTTTTTGTAAAAAACGACAAGTACTCTAAGGGTGCTAAGCATATGAAATTGATGTACCTTGTCGTGAAGGAAGAAGTTCAGAAACAAAGAGTGTCAATAGAACATATTAGCACAAACCTTATGATAGTTGACCCTTTGAATAAGGGATTATTGCCCAAGACATTATAGAACATGTTGAAAGTATGGGCATTATTGTTATTGATGATCATTAAGTGTAATTTACCTTATGTAATTTTGCTGACACTCTAAGCTCAATTATGACATGTTTCTGATTACCTGTTCTCTATGTTTGCATGCATGTTTGTGTTAGAGTAATGTTAACAAGTTTTGTCTTGAATGAAGACATTATGTTGGACTAATTATGTACTCCTAACTAATGGTCATATTAAGGAGAAGACTAATTTGTAGTTCATGGAAGGGACTATGTCGATTAGATGATGTACAACCGCCATGACTCGAATTGGTTCCTATTCTTAATCATGAAAAAATGATGTACCCAATGTATAGAACAATTTAGTCAATTTTTAATGCGCATTATGTTAGTTAATCTATTTATTTATTTAGTCCATAATGTTTATTAATGTCACATGAGCCAAGTGGGAGAATGTAAGAATTAATGTCTCATGTGAGAGGCATGTGACTTATGTAGGGACTAATAAGTAAATAATTAACGATTAAGGGCTAAATTGTAATTGGGCTTAATAGGAGAAGTTTCTAGAATCAACTGCTACTTGATGGGAGTAGTGGTTATAAAAGGGGCTTAATACCCACTAACGTGATATAAGATCCCCTTCCTGACCAGAAAAGTGTTCTCTCTCACCCATAGCCATCACGAACAGAGAGAGGCAAAAAAGAAAGGCCAAAGGAAGTGAAATCTTATTTCTCTCCTCTTTCAAGGAAATCAAAGTGCACTAGAGAGAAGTTCCTATGGAGAAAGGTACAAGTCTTCCTATGGAGAAAGGTACACATCATTATCTATTGTTGTTTATTGATTGTTTGTGAGAACCATAGGTTTCAAGATCCTGTTGTTTTCTATCATTGATAGTCTAGGAAACCCCTTAATAATTTTTACATTTTGAACTAAAGGAACCTGAGAGGGGCATGCCTTAGTAAATAGGAGCAAAGAAAAGATGAAAAAAGTTTGAGCCCTTCTTGGATACTCTTATAGGCTTCTAATCACCTTCATGAACCTTTTGTTGGTTAAGAAGAATTATTTTTTCCATGTAAAGAATAAATAAGTAAGGGGACACAGGATCTCCTTGACGAAACCCTCTCTTTAGAAAAAAACTATCACAAACCTCATTATTCCATTTCAAAGACTGAGATGTTAAAGTAGTGCAGTTCATAATGAGATTGATACACTACTAGAAAATTGACTTTTAACATATCCATGTTAATATCGGTTATGACGAAAATCGAGGTTAAAAAAATGTAGGATAGCATTTTTGTAAATAAGATGTCATCATTGACATCGAATTTTAAAAATCGATGTTAAGAGAGGGATAAAAATTGATGTTGTATAAGTACTGACAACATCAGTTTTTAATAAAAACCGATGTTATGTGTGCTTAAACAACATCGATCAGTTTATTAAAAACCAATGTTGATATCCCCCTCTTAACATCGATTTTTAAAAACTGATGTTGTTTTTGCTTAGGCAACATCGGTTTTTTTAAAAGAACCAATGTTGTAGGGTTTTTTTTTATATACAACATTACAACGGGATTCATGAGGCATGTATTACCAATTAGCGGCGCTGACCTTGTCCTTGGCATCCAATGGCTCAAACAACTCGGGCCCACCATCACTGACTATGCGGCCCTTACTATGTAATTCAATTACAACGGTCATCCCGTTCAACTACGTGCAGATGCTCCGACGATACTAGCGGACGTATCCTTACTCCAGCTCCGGCGCCTGATGCAGACCCACTCCGCATCTGCGTTTTTTCATATTTCCATCACTAACCTTCTCTCCACCCCTTCTCCGCCACCCACATCTTCATTTTACCCAGCTATTACCGAACTTATCACCCAATATTCTCACTTGTTCCAACAACCCTCCACCCTTCCTCCGCCACGTCCTATCGCCCACCAAATTCACCTTTTACCCAACACTTTGCCCATGAACATACGCCTTTACCGCTATCCTTATTTTCAAAAAGCTGAAATCGAGAAGCAAGTGCATGACATGCTTTCCTCCGGCCTCATACAACTGAGCAACAATCCTTTCTCCTCACCGGTCCTTTTGGTAAAAAAGAAGGATGGCAAATGGCGCTTTTGTGTGGACTATCGCGAGTTGAACATAATGACCGTGAAGGACCGCTTCCCAATGCCGACCATAGATGAGCTTCTTGATGAACTTGGCTCGGCATCTTGGTTCTCCAAACTGGATCTCCGATAGGGGTTTCACCAGATTTTGATGGCGCCTGATGATGTTGCTAAGACTGCATTCCGCACTCAGCAAGGACACTCTGAATACAAAGTGATGCCATTTGGTCTGTGCAATGTGCCCTCCACATTTTAGGCAACAATGAACAAGCTCTTGAAACCATTCCTTCACCGTTTTGTCGTCGTGTTCTTCGATGACATCTTGGTGTACAACCCCTCCCTCGACAGCCATGTGTCGCACCTCCGCTAGGTGTTTGATTATCTCTCCCATGCCCAGTTCTATCTCAAGGAATCTAAGTGCATGTTCACTCAACTGCAACTAGACTTCCTCAACCACATAGTTTCTGCTCGCGGTGTCGCGCCCGACCCCTCAAAGATCGAAGCTATGGTGAATTGGCCAGTTCCGACAACCACCCATGC
This sequence comes from Glycine soja, assembly GCF_004193775.1. Taxonomy (NCBI): domain Eukaryota; kingdom Viridiplantae; phylum Streptophyta; class Magnoliopsida; order Fabales; family Fabaceae; genus Glycine; species Glycine soja. The sequence goes on from NC_041003.1 coordinate 31,837,373, forward strand.
ATTGCGCGACTTCCTTGGTCTCACTGGTTTTTATCGTAAGTTTATTAAAGGTTATGCTTCTATTGCTGCCCCACTAACCACTCTTCTGCAGAAAGATAACTTCCATTGGGGAGAGGCTCCACAGGAAGCTTTTGATTCTCTCAAACGCGCGATGATCGAAGCCCCTATTTTGTCCTTGCCGGACTTTTCCATTCCCTTCACCTTCGAGATAGATGCTTCTGGCTCGGCCATGGATGCCTTTTTGATGCAACGTGGTCATCCTCTTGCCTTCTTTAGTAAGGTCTTTTGTCCATGTTTACAGCATGCATCCACCTACGTTCGAGAATTACATGCCATAACCTCGGCAGTCCGCAAATGGCGCCAGTATTTACTGGGCCATTCCTTGACCATTCTCACAGATCATCGAAGTCTAAAGGATCTCATAAGCCAGGTGATACAGACACCCGAATAGCATACATACTTGGCAAAACTGTTAGGGTACAATTACACGATCCAATACAAGTCTGGAAAAAGCAATGTTGTTGCTGATGCGTTATCTCGGGTATCTCCACCCCTCGCGAGTCACTATTTTATGCTCTCTATCCCTAACTTCATCTTCCTTGACGCCATGTGCAAACACTTCACCACTAGTGTGACATTTCAGGCCATACTCCAACAGATCACCCTGGACCCCGGCTCGCACCCTGGCTTCGAACTCAGAGATGGCTTATTGCTCTTCAACAATCGGGTTTGGCTTGAACCCGACAACCCCTTCATCAAACCATTGCTAGAGGAGTTCTACTCCACTCCCATTGGCGGGCATTTAGGGTTCGCAAAGACCCTTCATCGCGTGCAATCCAACTTTCATTGGGCCTCCATGCGTCGTGACGTTAAACACTTTGTCCGCCACTACACCACTTGCCAGCAAGTTAAATATGAGACTAAATGCCTCGCCAGTCTCCTCTAGCCTCTTCCTATCCCGGATCTCCTTGGCAGGATCTCTCTCTGGATTTTATCACCGGCTTGCCTCCTTCCCGTGGATTCTCTTTAATCCTGGTAGTGGTTGACCGCTTCACCAAAGGTGCCCACTTTGGAGCTCTTCCCGATCACTATTCGGCACATAAAGTGGCACTCCTTTTTCTGAACTTAGTCTGCAAGGACAATGGCTTCCCTCGCAGTCTCCTTTCCAATCGTGATCCCATCTTCGTCGGACACTTCTAGCGTGACTTGTTCCTCCTTAGCGGCACCAAGTTGCGCATGAGTACCTCCTACCATCTGCAAACTGATGGTCTGACGGAGGTCCTAAATAGAACCTTGGAGAAATACCTGCGATGCTTCGTGCACGACACCCCTTCCAAGTGGTATCAGTTTCTATCCCTTGCGGAATGGTGTTACAACACGACCATTCATTCAGCCACCAGACTCTCCCCTTTTGAGGCAACATATGGCAAGCCACCCCCATCACTAGTCTCTTATCTTCTAGGGTCCTCTTCAGTGGAGGTCGTTGACGCACTTTTGTCGTCAAGACAGGATCTTTGGAACACTCTTTCTTTACGTCTGCAGAAAGCCCAATGTGCCATGAAGACTCAAGCTGATAACATGTTGGATCAAGTGGCTTCGAAATAATTAAGAAGGGGGGGGGTTGAATTAATTATTAACGAACCTTTACTAATAAAAAATCTACCCTTCTTAGGCTTTTACTAAAATGTTAAGAAAGTAAAGAACAAAAATATTAACTTAACCAAAAGTAAAAACGCTAATTAAAGTGCACAACGGAAATTAAAGAGTGTAGGGAAGAAGAAGACAAGCACAAAAGTTTTATACTGGTTCGGCAACAACCCGTGCCTACATCCAGTCCCCAAGCGACCTGCAGTCCTTGAGATTTCTTTTCAACCTTGTAAAGTCCTTTACAAGCAAAGATCCACAAGTGATGTACCCCCCCTTGTTCTCTTTGAACAACCTAGTGGATGTACCCTCCACTAGAACTGATCCATAAGAGATGTACCCTTTCTTGTTCTTAGTTACAACAACCCAAGTAGATGTACCCTCTACTTGTACCACAAAGGATGTACCCTCAAATGTGTTAAGACAAAGTTCTCAGGTGGTTAGTCCTTCGAAACTTTGTGAAGGGGGAAACAAAAGAATTCTCAGGCGGTTAGTTCTTTGAAATCTTTTGTTTATGGGAAAGGGAAGAATCAAAAGAATTCTCAGACTGTATCATTCTGAATTCTTTGACAAGGGAGAAGGGAGACACAAAAGAATTCAGGTGGTTAGTCCTTCGTTCTTTTGGAAAAGGGAGAAGAGAGACACAAAAAGAATTCAGGCGGTTAGTCCTTGGCGAATTCTTTTTGGCAAAGGGAGAAGAGAATGAAGAGATATAACACACTTCTATTTTCAAGGTTTGGAAAACCAGAAAACTTTAGAAAGCTTTTGCAAAGGAAGAAGATGAAGAAGTTCAAGAAGATGTTCAAAGAGATTCAAAGGCTGTAAAAGAATATGTGGAAAAGTTTTTTGTAAAGGTTGTAAGTCATATTCAAATGCAAATCAAGGTCTTGCTTTTATAGACTCTTCAAGTCTGGTCAAGAAAACCATTGGAAGAGTTATAACCTTTAGAAAAATCTGAAAACTATTGAAAGAGTTACATCTTTTGATTTTTGTTCAAAACTTGTCACCGATAATCGATTACCAAATCCTTGTAATCAATTACACAAAGCATTTCATGAAAGGATGTGACTCTTCAAAATTGAATTTGAATTCCAACGTTCAGATGCACTGGTAATCGATTACCAATATCTTGTAATCGATTACACCATTTTGAAATTAATTGGAACGTTGCAAATTCAGTTGAAAACTTTTTGAAATCAAACTTTGCCACTAGTAATCGATTACAGGAAACTAGTAATCAATTATCAGAGAGAAAAAATTATGGTAACTTAGAAAATTTTGTGAAAACTCTTTTGAAAAACAAAACTGTGCTATGTTTGTTTTTTGAAAAATCTTTTCAATACTTCCCTTGTGAAGTCTTCTTGATTTCTTCTCTTGGAACTTGAATTCATCTTTTCTTGAATCTTGAAATCAAACTTCTCTTGATTCTTGAATTTGTTCTTGATTTAATCATGAAATCATTCTTTGGGCTTTTTGTCAACATCTTTGTCATTATCAAAACTTCTTGAATCAACTTGATTCATCATCATGAAGCTTGCTTCTACATAGCAAGCGCCGCCATGTTACTTATGTTGTAGGTGACTGGGTGTATGTTAAACTGCAACCTTTTTGCCAACCCTCACTTGCACGTACCCGGTTCAACAAATTATCCAAACGATATTACGGTCCATATCACATCATTGAAGCCATTGGGGCTGTGGCTTACCACTTGGCTCTACCGGAAGACTCCAAGATACATAACGTCTTCTACTACTCCATGCTTAAACCACATCAGGGTCCTGTTGCGACAACCACCGCGCCTCTACCTCCATATGCCACCGACAACCACCCTCTGGTTGAACCTTTAAGTGTTCTTGACACCAAGTGGGATGATACCACCTCACCCCCTTCCTTGCTCACCTTGGTTCAGTGGCAAGGGCTCGCGCCAGAGGAAACTACGTGGGAGAATTGGGCTGCATCTGTTCCACTTTCCACCTTGAGGACAAGGTGGTTTTGCCAGAGCCGGGTATTGATAGAGCCCAGCACACTCGCCCAAAGAGAGAGACCCACCCACCCGCTCGTTTCAATGATTATGTCCAATATTAAAGCACATGCACAATATTAAAGCACGTGCACAAAGAGAGAGTTTGTTGCGTTTTGTTGTGTGATATTTCGTGCATGTAATAGAGCAATAGAAGGTTCTGGTACTTGTAAAGAATTTCTTTAAAAAGCGATAATATACAAGGAATAAAATAAGGACGTTTACTCTTAGCTTTTATTCTCTTCCCTCACCTTTCTCAGGAGACTCGACCCCTTGGTCTCGAATTCAAGGAGGTGCTGCTATCACTATACCTATTGCCTATTAATTGAATGAAAAACCCATTTGAAATTTTAAATAAAAAAGTAAATGGAGCAACAACTATTGGCCACATCCATGATCACTCTTTTGGCTCTTTCATTTTCTATATATGAGAAAATCCAAAGATAAAAAGGACATGACATTTGATTATCCCATATTGGACTATATTTTTATTCTCCAAGTTAAGGAAATGCAAATCATTTGTTAGCTCAAATGTTGAGGTTACCATGTTTTTGGAATTTTAGGAATCTTAATAAAATACCAATAATCACTGGTAACACATTACGTTAGATGATCAAGAGGGATTGTGAAAAATACCTGGATCCATGATAAGTAGCAGAATTGATGAGTGTGTGGAACTCCGTTGGTTTTGTGTTTTTAGTTAACCAAATCACCATTTTCCTTTTTGGACCTTAGGTTTCTCATCAAGATAGAATACAATTTATGATATGATTTTTGGTGTATTGGGGACCACAATCTTACTTTAAATTTTAATCTGTTAGAGTTCTCATTATTTCCTAACGAGCCAAATTGATTTCCGTTTATCAAGTCCATATTAATTTTTGATCACTTTTATTAAGCCATAAATATAAATAATTAATATAAATAATAAATATAACATATAGCCTACAGTGATTAATTAATTAGAAATTATAAAATTCCTTAAATACCAATAATTACCACCATACCAACCTCAGCGGTATCCGTAAATGAAATTAGGATATGATAGTGTAACTGAAGCTTATATATTTATTAGGTGTGTATTACTAATTTTCTATGGCTACTAGCCAGTTATGTCCACTTCTTTATTGTTAAAGAAAATAAAGGTCAATGAATTGTAACCTCGATCGAAATATAATTAAATGCAAGCATTACGCAAGTAAATATTGTAAGCTGCTTTAAGTACGCATATAAGATAATATATCTGTTTCGTTCAATGTATTACTTTTATACACCATAAATATCTCTTATGAAGATAATTCTGCTCCGGTTAGATATGACCACGTGGATGATAAAGGAGCTATAATCAAACTTTCGTATTTTCATATAATCCATAGTAAATTAATTATTGTTAATAAAGATAAAATTGATCGTTAGTGATAATTTTTTAAAAAATCAATAAAATCAACTAATTTACCTATTTTTATTCATCTGTTTAATTCCTTTGCAAATACCTTATATTAAGTACCAGAAAAAGTAGTTATCAACTACTTTAACTAACTTGTAATTTTACTAAATAATTATAACTTAATAAATTACTTTAATAACTTTTAACTACTAACTAATTTTTCAAATTTCCATTAATTTATTAAATATTTTTTACTAAACATATCCTGGATCAATAATTGAGAGCACTTTTTAATCGTGAGTTTTTAAAAGGAAAAAAGTCTAAACTATAGCAATTTCAAAGATATTCATACTATTGAATAGTGGAAGGATATAACCACTTTCAATCGTCACCAGCATACAAAGTCTAAGGGTTTTTTTATTTTTTTTTCTTCTATAAATACATCTTTTTTCTCATACTTTTTTTTTTTAATCTACACTATTTTGCAATCTAATTTCTAATATATATTATTTGAGACTTTTTTTTCCTTTTTATTTATTTTTCTAATTTAAAATAATATAAAATATAAATATTATATTATATAATTTTTTAAATTGATTTTAAAATTACTTATTTATTAAATTAAATTTTATAATTTTGTTTTTTTTTATTTTTTTTAAAAATAATATACAGATAAAAAAATAAAAAAAATAGAATAAAATTAGAGTATAATTTTTTAGTTATTTTATATGTTTCGACTTTTCCTTCTAGTTCAACTGGCCGATTGTCGATCGGGTAGAACAATTGGACAAAGCACAATAAGAAAATAAATTCCCACGTTAAAATATGAGATAATCTCAACTCTCAAGAACACAATATTAATTGTTCATCATCTTATTAGACCAAAGTCAAAAGATAAGTGGAGTACTAAATGACTATGTTTGTTTTCCGTTCGATTTGCGACAGCACACATTACAAGGTCCATTTAACAACCGTTCAAAGAAGGAAGGGTGAAGATCCGTTGCCGAACATCTGTTCATAGGCCTTCCAATATCTCCATTCGTGCTCGTAATTTTCTCAAAATCAAATTCAGAAACACATTTAAAATCAAAACAAAAAATAATTACTTTTACTTTTTTTATTTTTCATCATAATTTTGGGTTCAAAAATCAATTTTGATAGTTATTCAAAAATGTTATAAATATTATTGATTATTTATTAATTTTTGTTATTATTACTAAAACAAGGTATATGTTTTTGGCTTAATTGCAAAAAAGTGTGTCCCTATTTTTTAATTCATTATCGGAGACTTCTATTTTTTCAAAATTCATTATCTAAGTTCCTAGAGGAAAAATTGAACGTATTCGCATATAATTGGTTGTTTATAAGGTATTTATTATAACTTTAGAAAATATCATTATCAGCAATTAAAATGATTAATTATTTACGTTATTTTCAATTTACCCTCATCACTAATTAGATAACTAACAATTATCCCAAAAACAATTACTCCAATCCCAAAACGTAAAACTTCATCTACCCAAAATCCCTAACCTTCGCATTATCAAAAATCTTAATTCCCAAAATCAGCAACATGAACTCAAATTGAGTAATGAGAATGTGAGACGTGTAAAATAAGTTAATCGTCAACGTCCAATTTTTTCCCTGGAAACTCAAATAGTGAATTTTGAAAAAATAGGAAGATTTTGATAATAAATTAAAAAAATAAAGGAAGTGAAATGAGAAAAATAAAAGGATTCTTTTTATAATTAAGCCAGTGTTTTTTCCGTTAGTATTTGTGTATAGTGAAGGATTAATTTTTGATTTCATATAATCCATTATACATGCAGTTTAACCAGTCAATTTTCTTTATATTTCACCGATCAATGTTTTGTTGCTCGAAGTTCCATCTTTGTTCCATTATTGTGATTATGATTTTAAATAAAATATTTAGACAATGTTAAATTCTAGTTATATATCAAATATCCAATTACTTGACTTGAGTAGCTCGTGATTTTGTCTATCTATATTATTAAATTTTAAAAATTTAAAATATAAGAATATTAGAGTTAATCATACAAAAATTAAAACTTAATGATATATAACATGAATAAAATTTAAACAAAGCTTTTAGCACTTATGTGTCTTACAAATCATAGCCAATGACACATGAGCATAAACTAAATCTCATGCATTGCAAGGTACAAAATTATACAAATTTTCTTTCCAAGCAAGCAACTTCATGCTCCAAGCTCCTTCCAAGAGGCATCTACCTGCTTAACTTGTAAAAACATGAAACTAAAAGAGATGAGACACTATGTCTCTGACTCTCAATAAATGCTTGATGGACTTTAGGCTGACTCTCTATTTTAGAGATCATTTTCTTAACTATAATGGTTTCTTTTCTCTTTTATTGGTGTTCACACTAACAATTGTTATCACATTACATCAACATTATTACCTTCAATCCTATATATAAGAAATAAATACTTAATTCACCAAGACCAATAAAAGTGAGTAAATTAGTTAGTTTGTCTTAAGTTTTAATTTTATTAAAGACTAGTTAAACTAATGAGTATTTTTCAAAAAAGGTGATTATTTTTCAAAAGATAATTTTTAACCAATGAGTATACCTTGATTCATTAATAGATTAATAAATACATCCACTTTCATGAGAAAATGAATGTACTTCCTTCAGTTTCAAATATAACCAACAAAAGTCCCTTAGTGTGTGGTCTCAAATGTAAGCAAATCTCAATTACCTGTCTTATTTAATGATACTATATCTAGAATACCCTTCATTTATTAAGGTCAATGACTCTTTTGTGCTTGATATCAAGGTTCCAATGAAGGATGGTTTAGGGAAAATGTATATTTTTTATTTATTGAAAATGACATAATTAAGTGAAGTTAACTAATTTCCTTAATAATTGTGAAGTATGTCTTTTTTCCCTTATAATCAAATTGGAGGGAATATATCATTAATAAACCTCATAATTAATTAAGGATAAAAAAAAGGAAATTTAGAAATACATAAACTAATTAAAAGTAATCTTATGTTTCTTATAATTAGGACCAAGAAAATATTGTCTTTTGTTTCTTATATATAGGACGGAAGGTAGTACTATCTATTAACACTATACCTTAACCTTTTTCTTAAGCACCTAGAATTGGTCTCCTTTACCAAATCTAGGCCACTAGGGCACTAAGGCACCTAAAACATCATACTTTACTCTTAACCATTCACTAGGATTCCACTTTACTATTACATTTGGTGGAACATGCTTATCCTTTTATTTTTCTAAATTGCCCAATTAGTGTTAGAAATAATGGTGCATAAACCACAAACCGGGAGGGAGGTTGTAATGACCCGCCTCGTCGCTACGATATCACCACTCTAAATTGTGTAAATTTCAATTTTTAAATGAAAACTCCGTTAATTTGCTTATGAAAAATGAAAGTAACTTTTTCGCGATATACATTCACCAAACAACACACAATTACTTAAATGAATATATATATATATAGTAACTCAGTATACATCATTCACATAATGGAAAGTAAATTAGTTCATACATATGATTAAATCTATGATTTACATCCTCAATTCAAAAAAAGAATTATAAAACCAGCTATGAAGGAGTTGATTAATAAAACACAATTCTCTCCCAAAATAATCCCAACGTCATCATGTCGGCTTCGCAGTGAGTGAGTTTATTATAAAAGAAATTAACACAATAATCAAATAACCATGATTAGTAAGAAAACGTTAAAAAATACTATAATCATACACAAACATCCATTAGTCCAACATACACTCAACAAGTAGTCATCATCCGTCCATAATTCCAATCAATCATGCTTAGTATGATGCATGCACTTGACCTCAACTCTCAAATGCAATGTGGTACCATTCATCAGGAAATAGCCTAAGTGTGTCCACACGAAACTCTCACTTAGGAAAACTAGACAGCAAGTGTCGAGGTCACACTGTCATGCACAGGCAACTCTCCTCCATGGTGATCAGCCTAAGTCTCAAGGGAGTTCTAAACCGAGTGACATGCCCCCAAGTACAAGTATTCCCCCTCATGAGAAACTACAAGTACTTACTGACAAAGTTTATACTATTTCCATGCAATATGAAGTATGAAACATGAGCACCACCAATGCACTGACCGTGGATAATTAAAGATTCTAAGTCATCCCCCTCCAGAGATGCTCAAAACTCTTTAACCACTCTATTTCCCCCACCTGGGATATCCAACATGGTCACTGCACCCCCCACATACATACACATCACACATCATCAAAATGACATTTTCAACATCAACAACATCTCATCTCAATGTCATTATCAACATCAACATCATCTCATCTCAATTTCATTCACAACGTCAACATAATCTCATCTTAATGACATTATCAAAAACAACATCATCTCATATAAACATAATCATCAATAACAACATCATCTCATATCAATATTATCATAAACATCAACATCGTCTCGTATAAATTATTATCAATATCATCTTCTATAACAACAACATTCTCTATCAACATTATCATAAACACCAATGTCACCTTATATCAATTGATATCATCAATAACAATATCATTGGTAAATCACATTCTACATATACATACATATATAGTTCATGCTTGAGATTCACACTCCCCTAGTCTTCAAACAACACAAGTCTAAGAAAAACAATTATGTCATTTATCAATAACAGATGTATCACATCCCATTAGTAAAAAACATTGTTTTTCTTGAAAACCAACATGCAACAAGGACAGGCATATATCCTAATAGTTAGGTTCCCTGACATATCGTGAGCTCTCCGTAAATTATAATAAACTCTCCTCACCTATCGTGAGCTCTCCATCAGTTCCTCTTTGTGTCGCTCAGAGACCTCTCTCGTTCACGTTCGTCAGTCCAAACACAACATTCTATATACCAAATCGAAGGAAATTTAATATAGATTTCAAAAACAAGATTAATAACAACATGCGAAGTCAATTACCCCTGTCGAAACACAAAGGGCTAAAGGGTGTTTCAGATTCTACTACAAGGATATGTCATTTTTAAATTCCGATCACATCAATGTGACTAGGGTTCAAAAAAGGTCACGAACATAACATCAATTTTATAAAAAGATAACTTTTACAATGTCTTATTTTCAAGGGTTTTTCAAAGGAAGTGTAAAAATACCCTATTACAGTACCCAAAACACAAGAGACACTAAGAGAAGCTCAAACTAACTAGGAGAAAGGCTTAGAAGTCAAGATTACCTCATAGAAACTATGAAAGAAAGGATTTGAGGGATTATTCTCCACCGAATCCCTAAGGTGGATTATGAGGATTTCGCTCTGATTAAAATGTTCCTCTCGGTGTGGTGGTTCAACGGCAAGCAACGATGGCTCATGGTGGCCACTAGTGGTTGTGGGTGGTGGAGGAGGAGTTTCTAGGGTGGTTTGGATGGAGTTTAGAGAGAGAGAGGGAGAGAGAGAGAGAGGCATGAAATCGTGATTTTCACACTAAAAAACGTACTTATAATCTGTAGATCTCGCTAAGAGAGTGTTCACTTTTGGCGCTAAGCACGAATTTTCGCACTTAGCACAATTCCTCTTGGGTTAGCATTTGTGCTGAGCACAACTCTTCTTGCGCTAAGCGCGACAATTTGCGCTCAGCGTAATTCCCTCTCTAGTTGGAATTGTGCTTAGCGCTCTTCTCGTGCTAAGAGGGGGGTTGATGATTGTTATTTTGAAAATCCCAACGGTTAAGCTTCGAAAGAATGTGTTAGGAACCTATACTCCAAATTAGAAGATGATCCAACGGTTAACGAATCCAGAATCATAGTTTTATCGGAATAGGTTTAGGTAAAATTTGAAATCTTATAATTTCAACTTAGGTCAATAAAACTCCACACAACTCAACATAACATCAAGAAAATCACACATGACCAATTCACACCATTCCTCAAGTCATTCAAGTCAATCATATAATCAAATAACAAGATAAATACATTTAAACATCGATTTATAGTTAGCGAAATTTCAAGGCATTACAACTCTCTCTCCCTTTTAGAAATTTCGTCCCCTAAATTTACCTAACTTAAACAAGGCTGGATAGGCTTCTCGCATCTGACTCTCTAGTTCCCACGTGGTGTCTTTTGCTGATGCACCTCCCCAGATCACCTTGACCAATGGAATTTCCTTCCCTCTTAGGTGTTTTGTTCGCCTATCCTCGATCCTCAAAGGCAATGTTTCAAATGTCAAGTTCTCCTTCACTTGTTGGTCATTCAATTTGACCACATGAGATGGATCATGGATATACTTACGGAGTTAAGACACATGAAAGACATTGTGAAGATTAGAAAGAGATAGGGGTAATGCAATTTGTTAGCCATGGGACCGACTCTTTTGAGAATTTGGAAAGGATCGATAAAATGAGGTATGAGTTTTTGGGATTTCAATGCTCGACCAATCCCAGTCCAGTGAGTGACTCTCAAGAATACATGATCACCAACCTCAAACTCCAGGTCTTTCCTCCTCTTGTCCTGATAGCTTTTCTGCCTACTCTGACCAGTCCTCATCCTCTCTTAGATCAACTTGACCTTCTCAATGGTTTGTTGTACCACTTCAGGTCCTAAGGTGAGGTTCTCTCCAGGCTCTAGCGAGAATAAGGGTGTCCTACACCTTCTACAATATAGAGCTTCATTGGGAGCCATGCCAATGGTAAAGTGAAAACTATTGTTATAAGTGAACTTTATCAACGATAGAAAACTCTCCCAACTCCCTTTTTGTTCCAAGACACACGCCCTCAAAAGGTCCTCCAACGACTGAATGGTCCGTTCGGTTTGGCCATCAGTCTAAGGGTGGTAGGCTGAACTTAGTCTAAGCTTGATTCCCAACACTCTATTCAAACTCTCCCAAAATCTAGAGGTAAACCTAGGATCTCTATCGGACACTATGCTAGATGGCACACCATGTATTCTGATAATCTCACTAATATATAGGGAGGTTGTTAGTCGTCTTTTACGACTAATTTTTGTATAGAAAAGTTTTCCAAAATGTATATATTTACCCCAATTTATGGTTCTTTTTGTAGGATTGTAAATATTTCTTGTTTAGTTTTTATATTTGCTCAGTAGAGGCCTTCCACATGAATTTAACGTAAATTTCACTTCAATTTCAAGTAAAAAGGAGAAAATTTTGAAGGTGTTGAAGCTGCTGTCTTGCTAAGCCTGAACCATGCGCTTAGCGAGTATCTACCGCTAAGCGAGACATCAACCCGCTTAACGAGTACGAAGAATCTTGAAGAGAGTCTGCCACGTCAGCACGCGCTCAACGCATCATTAGCTCGCCCAGCGAGAAGATTGTCTCTTTTGCGCTTAGCGCGAAAATGGTGCTAAGCCAAAATTCACTTACTCGCGCTAAGCGCACCTTCACAGACAGAAAGCCCTTTTTTAAGCCTGAAGTGAAGAGAAAGAAAAGAGGTCTGGATAGACTAAGAGCTTGGCGGTTATTGTGTGAAGAACAAAGGCAGAAGCTGAGCAAGGAAGTAAAGACCTTAGCTTTTAGGAAGATTTTAGGTTTAGGAGTGATTTCTAGGTTCCTAGAGGTGGAGGAGACATCCCCACTGGTTTGTAATCTGGTATTTTCTCTGAAACCATTCTCCTAGTTGTTAAAGGTGCTCCCTTGTAATGGAGGGCTAAAATCCTTTGTTGGGAAATTTTGCTGAGTACTTGATGTAAATCCTTTTACTATCTAATTGAAGTTGTTTTTATGTGTTCAGTGTTTCTAGCTGTGCTTATTTTATGCATGCTTATGGATAGAGCAGGGTTAGGTTATCGTACTGTCGGACATGGAGTGCAGTAATTTAGTTTTTATTATGCTGTAGTCATGATGTTGTTTGGTTAAGCTAAGTTCGATGAGACATCCGAGAATGAGCTTTAATTAGAATTAGTCCAAACTCACGAGACATCGGTGTTTGGTAGTTAAGCCCTCAGCATAAAACACATAAATAACTTTAAATAGAGAAAAACATTTAATTGCATCAAGTATCTCAGTAGGAGGACCCAACACTTTTACATATCTGTTTTCACACCCACTTGCTTGCATTTATTGTTTTTAATTAGAATAGAAACCACCATTATTTTTAATCCATGATAATCAATTCTTTATACAAATGCCTATTTATTGAATGATGCTTTGCCAAGTAAAAGAAGTTCCCTGAGTTCGATACTCGGTTCTTACTGTTTTATTATTACTTGCACGACTCGGTACACTTGCCGGTTAGATTTATGCATCCATAAATAACAGGTAACACCAGGGTGTAAACAAGTTTTTGGCGTCATTGTTGAGGAACTTCTTTCTATTTGGAAAGTTTAGTTCAGTTTGTAGGTGTTTATTCTTTATTCTTTGATTCATTGTTTGTTTTTGTGAATATTTGTTTATTGTAGAAATTATTTTTCTTAGGAATTGGTTAACTTCTTTTTCTGCTCTAGTTGTGTATGTATAGAAAATCCTCTGTAGGTAATTTTGTTCCAATAGACTTGGAAATCAAAGCAACTTGTAGAAGGAACAATGCAGAGAGACGAATGAAATTTTTGTAGGATAAAGAAGAAACAACAATTCTTGAAGAACCTCAGTCTTCAGAGTCATCTTCTAGTTTTCCAGAGACAAGGGAATCCAAAGCTGCAGTGCCCGAAGCCGACATAATGGCTGAAGAGCAACCAAGAAGAGTAACCCCTGAAGACTACTCGAGTACAAGTGTGTCGTAATTTTTCACTAGTATTGCGCAGCCGGAGGTTCAGGCTCAAAATATCACATATCCACATTCTTTGATTCAGCTTATACAGGGCAATTTGTTTCATGGATTGCCGAATAAAGATCCTTATGCACACCTAGCAACATACAATGAAATATGCAACACTGTGAGAATTACTGGTGTGCCAGAAGATGCTATTAGACTCAACTTATTTTCATTTTCACTAGCCGGAGAAGCCAAGAGGTGGCTGCTTCATTCAAAGGTAATAGCTTAATGACTTAGGATGAAGTTGTGGAAAAGTTTTTTGTAGAAATATTTTCCTGAGTCCAAGACAACAGAGGGAAAAGCTGAAATTTCATCATTCCATCAATGTCCCGATGAATCTTTGAGTGAAGCTTTAGAACAGTTCCGTAGTTTGTTACGGAAGACTGTTAGTCAGATACTACGACTAACTTTTGTGTAAGAAACTTGTGTAAATTGTATATAAATCCTCCCATTTATGGTCATTTTGTAGTTTTGTAATTACTCTTTGTTAAATATAGGTAATAAGTACTTAGTATCCATTCTGTGTATTTAATGATCATTACTTTGCAATTTCAGGCTAATTAGGCAAGTTTGGTGGAAGTGTTGATTTTGAGCTGCTCTCTAAGCCTATTTTCTGGCTTAGCGAGCCATCCGCTGAGCGCAGCAGTTCATGGCTAAGCGCATAGAAGATCCTGGAAGCAAATGAGTTGTCAATGATGCGTTCAGCGAGAATCAATTTGCTAAGAGCACCACTTGAACCTCCAGGCTGAGTGAGCATTACTGGCGCTAAGCCAGAAGTCACTTACACGCGCTAAGCGAGATGATCTCCCGCTAAGTGCACGCATCCCAATAGAATTGCCTATTTGAAGCTGAATCTCGAAATTGAAGGGGTGGAGTTTTTTTTGAGAGTTTTGGCTGTGGAGAGACCAGGAGATAACTGAGCTTGAAGAGGAAGCTATCTTGTGGAGCATTGGATGAGATTTTGAGTGATTGTGAGGTTTCTAGAGGTGGAGGAGACATCCCCACTACCTGTAACTCTTCAATCTTTCACTTTCTATTCTCCTTGTTGTAAAAGAAGCCTCCCTGTTATGGAGAGCTAAATCCTCAGTTGGTTCTTCCTATGGGGTACTTGATGTAAATACTTTTATATCTATCTGATGATGTTTTATGTGTTTGTTGTGCTATCAGTACTTCATTTTAGTATGCTTTTGCCTTGATCACGTAGATGCATACATAGTTAGGGTCACTCAACATTGGGAAATGGTTTGATCCTTAGAACTTGATAGGACGGGGCTAGTTTATCGTATCGTATGTCTTAATGTGGTTCTGGTCAAGTTTAGTCCAACAAGAGGAATCTGAGGATGATACTTGAGTAGGACTAGGCTAAACATGCACGAGACATCGGGGTTTAGCATTTCAAGAGACAATATAGAACACATGAGCATTGTTAGGTAGAGAAAATTCTTTATAACATCAGGGACCCGGTAGGAAGACCGACACGTTGACTATCTGTCTTCACACACCATTATTCACGTGATCTGCCTTTTTAATAGTTTAATTTACATACCAGTCCATACCCCACACAAACCGTTTACAACAAGACGCTTATATACTGAACCACAATTTACCAAGTAAAACAAGTTCCCCGACAATTTGATACTCAGTTCTTACCGTTTTATACTACTTGCGCGATCCAGCGCACTTGTTGGACATCAAACAAAGACCCCCACGCATGGATTCTTTGAGCCCATACAGCTGAGCATCTTCATTGACGGGTTGACACCACAATCTAAGCAGCTCTTAGATGCTTCTGTAGGGGCAAAATACAGATGAAGACTCCTGAAGAAGCCATGGAACTAATAAAGAATATGGCTGATAGTGATCACGCTATTTTTCGTGATAGAACACACTATCCCACCAAGAAGAGTTTATTGGAGCTGTCATCACAAGATGCTTTGTTGGCGCAGAATAAGTTGTTGACTAAGCAACTTGAGACTTTAACAGAAACATTGATTAAGCTACCAACTCAATTACATGCTAGTCAACCTTTACCTTCTTCTGTTTTGCAGGTTGTAGGTTACACACTTTGTGGTGGAGCTTATGAATCGGGCTGATGTATTCCCACTAAAGAATCAGCACATGAAGTCAATTATATGGGGAACCAACCAAGACAGAATTTTAATTCAGGTGGATTCTCAGGATTTCAACAAGGCCAGCACTACAACTAGCAGCAAAATTAGTGGAGAACTCACCCTGGTAATCATTTCAACAAAGACCAGGATGGATCATCCAATTGGCCGCCACAGTAGGGGCCTAACCTCTATGAGAGGACGACAAAGCTGGAAGAGACTCTCGCTCAATTCATGCAAGTTTCAATGTCAAATCACTAGAGCACTGAATCGGCCATTAAAAATCTAGAGATCCAGGTAGGGCAGCTGGCCAAGCGTGGTTGAAGAAGAGTGTAAAGTTGTGATGACCCGCGGTAGGATGGCAACCATGGTTGAAGAAGAGAATGATGAGAAGATGGTGGATGGAGATAAACAACAGTTGGTAATTGAACCAGCACCTGAACCAGTGGGCCCTTTTTGTGAACTTGAGGAGGTGGAAGATGAAGAGGATGACCAAGAGAATGAGAATACAATAAGTAGGAATAAGAAGGGAATAAATGATGAGAAAAAGAAAGAAAAAGAAAAAGAAAGAGAAAAAGAAAAAGAAAAAGATGAAAAAGATGAGCAGAGAGAAGAGAAGAAAAAGAGTAAGACTGAGCGTGCCCAAGAAAAGAAGAAAGAGGCAAGTCCAGTTGAAGGGAGAGAGGTGCCATATCCATTGGTACCTTCTAAGAAGGATAAGGAAAGACATTTTGCTCGGTTTCTTGACATTTGCAAGAAATTGGATATCACTATGCCCTTCGGAGAAGCTTTATAGCAGATGCCGCTCTATTCTAAATTTTTGAAGGATATGCTAACCCAAAAGAGCAAGTATATCCATAGTGACACAATTGTAGTGGAGGGAAACTGTAGTGTTGTGATTCAACGCATCCTTCCACCAATGCACAAAGATCCAGGAAGTGTCACTATACCGTGCTCTATCGGTGTAGTTTTAGTTGGTAAGGCTTTTATTGACTTAGGAGCCAACATTAATTTGATGCCGCTCTCCATCTATCGGAGGATAGGAGAGTTGGAGATAATGCCAACACGAATGACTCTACAGTTAGCTGACCGCTTCATCACCAGGCCGTATGGAGTGATAGAAGATGTTTTGGTTCAAGTAAAGCACTTCACTTTCCCAGCAGACTTTGTTGTCATGGACATCGAAGAAGATGCAGAGATCCCCTTGATCTTGGGATGTCCGTTCATGTTGATTGCAAGCTGCATCATGGATATGGGAAAACGGAAGCTAGAGATGGGAATTGAAGATTAAAAAGATCAGTTTTGATCTATTTGACGAAGAAAAACAATTACTGGACCAAAATGTTTGCTTGCAGGTAAAGGAGTTTGAGGAAGAGGTTCTGAAGGTGGGAACGAAATTTGATCCAGACCCTTGAGATGGCTTCTAGGAAAAGAAAAGTCTCAGCCTCCAGACCCCAAGCTAATTATGACACTACCAGATTCACATCTGAAGCAGCTTGGGATTGCTATGCAGACAACGTTCTCGCCCAGAACATTCTTTCGAAGAGAAATGTTAGATTATATGTGACAGAGTATGATGACTTCAGGAGGCATCTTGAACAAAGAAACTGGAATAGGCACCTAACCAATCTGATACCATTTATGTGGCTCTAGTGAAGGAATTCTATGCAAATTTATATAATCCGAAGGATAAATCTCCAAAGCAGGTCAGGGTTAGAGGGAAATTGATAAAATTTGATGTTGATTCCCTTAACTTATTTCTGGAGACTCCGATGGTCCTAGAGCTAGGGGAGAGCCTTCCTGCATACTCCAGGTTATGTAGATTATGGCTAGACCCTCAGGAGATGGCAACCCGACTATGTATCCCTGGCAGGGGATTTGTTGTGAATGCAGAGGGCCTGCCATGGAAGCTTCTGAAGAAGGACCTCACTACTCTGGCGCAGACTTGGAGCGTCTTGTCCTACTTCAACCTTGCCCTTACATCACATACATCTTATCTGAACTTAGATAGGGCAAGGTTGGTGTATGGACTTGTTATGAAGATGGATATGAATCTTGGAGCCCTCATTTCTGGACAGATATCTCTGATAGCTCAGTCCAACTCCTC
Organism: Glycine soja; assembly: GCF_004193775.1. Classification (NCBI taxonomy): domain Eukaryota; kingdom Viridiplantae; phylum Streptophyta; class Magnoliopsida; order Fabales; family Fabaceae; genus Glycine; species Glycine soja. The sequence continues at coordinate 31,855,439 of NC_041003.1, forward strand.
CCGGCTAGGATTTCTAGCGATTATCACTGCTTTATGCATGGCCACAGGAGTCACCTTAGACTCGTTGACTTTCAAAACTCTCAGCCCAACTATTAACTTGGCTTACATCAAGAAGAACTTCTAGAACTTGGATGACCCTTCGGTCAGCTTCCCAGGGACCCGTAAGGCCAGGGCCAGAGGATCTGAGGGTCCATCTTCAACTGCTCCCCAGGACTCTACATTTCCAGCTCCCCCACATTCATCAGCACCACTTCATCATGGCACTTCCACTCAAAGCTCAGACCTGGTAGTGCCGATGCTACAGAGCCTTCACCATGGTTTATACCTGGTGATGCAGAGTATTCATAATTTAGCTCAGCATTGACCTATATTATCAGTATGGAAGAATTTGCAGCACAGGTGGCTTGGCCAGGAGTCCAGCCTTCTTCTTTTGGAGGAGGTGAGACCTCCGAAACTTAGGAGCCTCAACCGGATCCAGAGGATGATCAGGAGGATGACTCAGAGGCCACTCCAAAGATCCTAGAGCCATTCATGCCAGAGGCTGATCCAGAGATAGATCCAGTTACTGCGGAGGCTACTCCAAAGACGACTCCACAGGTGTCTCCAGTGACCACACCTGTGTTAGACATATCTACTCCATAGACATCTCCAGTGATGACACTAGTGTTGGAGATCTCTAAGGATGAAGCCACATATATGGATTAGGACCCATCTTCTGCACCACAGGACACACCATAGGACCCATGCAGGATTTCTATTTTCCTATTTTTTGAACACTTTTATTATTATTCTGCCTTTAGTACATTTTATAATTTGGGTTTATATTTATGTTTCAGATTTTAAATTCAGTTCTTAGTTTGGATTTCAGTTTTTAGTTTGCATGTGTAGCTTGTCTTTAAGCTTGTTGAACAATTTACATTTCTATATATTATGCAGTGGTTTGGTTGTTTGATTTTGGTTTGAATTGATCGATTGCAACGATTACAAAAGAAAGAACATGGATTAGGATCATGACTGAAAATGTTAGTTAGTTTGACAGGTTGAATTTGAAGGAACTCATTAGCCATAACCTGGTGAGTGTGTGATCCTTAATTGTGAGAGAACGACTAGCATTAAGTAATGACTTTTGCATGAATCTTTGATTATGGAATGAATGCATGAGTTTGAAGATGATGAAGACCGTGATTGATTGAAATAGCCACTTAGCCAAAAAGCTTACCTTGTGCATTAATGATTTTATCCTTTGCACCCATGTTGAGCTGAAAAATATGATTGCTTGACTGCACCCTGAGCTTGTAAATTATATCTCCTTCTACCTTGTCTTAGGTTGTAGGAGAGCACCATTCATAACAAGATTATGGTTCAAAGCAAATTTGTCCCAAATTTGGGGGAGTTTATTGGGTGACAACAATAATGGTAAGAAGAGAACAACACACACAGTAAACCAATAAGCAGTAAGTAAAGAGCTGTTGTTCAAAAAAAATTTGTTAAGTATCAAAAATAAGTATGTGTGTGCTGTTATCTAATAAAGCTAAGTGCAAAAAGGCAAGTAATGGAAGCTGGCAATAATAATGGAAAGAGTTGATCTATGGATGAATGCTCTCCTAGAACATAAGTCTTTGCATCCTAGAAAAACCAATATTTGTTTGCAGCCCAACCTCATTACAAGCCTAGAAAAGTCCTTCGGATTTAGTTTGTGTGTTTGTGACTATATGGCATGAGATGAAGTGCAAAGATTGAGACTTATGTTGGTTGTTGATTGATGAATAGCCTAAACACTTGTGCTTGAGTGAAACAGTAACCGTGAGGTTTGGTTGTTCACCCTTCCTTGATATATGTCGTTCTTACTAGCTTATTTTAGTTGTGTTTCTTAATAAGCATGTTCATATCTTGGAAAAGTTGCATGTCTTGTGAGAAGCTGTTGATTGAAACATTGTATGCCATTCATGTCATGTGATTGAATCCTTTGGAACAAACACCTTGTGAATAACCACTGGGATGTTATCACTTGAGGACAAGTGAATAGTTCTTTCTTTGCTTGAGGACAAGCAAAACTGTAAATTTGGGGGAGTTTGTTAGTCGTCTTTTACGACTAAATTTTGTATAGAAAAGTTTTCCAAAATGTATATATTTCCCCCAATTTATGGTTCTTTTTGTAGGATTGTAAATATTTCTTGTTTAGTTTTTATATTTGCTCAGTAGAGGCCTTCCACATGAATTTAATGTAAATTTCACTTCAATTTCAGGTAAAAAGGAGAAAATTTTGAAGGTGCTGAAGCTGTTGTCTCGCTAAGCCTGGACCATGCGCTTAGCGAGTAAGAAGAATCTTGAAGAGAATCTACCATGTCAGCACGTGCTTAGCGCGTCATCAGCTCACCCAGCAAGAAGATTGTCTTTTCTGTGCTTAGCTCGAAAATGACGCTAAGCCAAAATTCACTTACTTGCACTAAGCGCGAAAATGGCGCTAAGTGCGCCTTCGCGAACAGGAAGCCCTTTTTAAGCCTGAAGTGAAGAGAAAGAAAGGAGGTCTGAATAGACTAAGAGCTTGGCGGTTATTGTGCGAAGAACAGAGGCAGAAGTTGAGCAAGGAAGTAAAGACCTTGGCTTTTAGGAAGATTTTAGGTTTAGGAGTGATTTCTAGGTTCCTTGAGGTGGAGGAGACATCCCCATTGATTTTTAATCTGGTATTTTCTCTGAAACCCTTCTCCTAGTTGTGAAAGGTGCTCCCTTGTAATGGAGGGCTAAAATCCTTTGTTGGGAAATTTTGCTGAGTACTTGATGTAAATCCTTTTACTATCTAATTGAAGTTGTTTTTATGTGTTCAGTGTTTCTAGCTGTGCTTATTTTATGCATGCTTGTGGCTTGATCACCCATTTGTATGTAAAGTTAGGAGCTTTAGCATTGGAAAATGTACTGCATCCTTAGAACTGGATAGAACAGGGTTAGGTTATTGTACTGCCGGACACAGAGTGCGGTAATTTAGTTTTTATTATGCTGTAGTTGTAATGTTGTTCGGTTAAGCTAAGTTCGACGAGACATCCGAGAACGAGGTGTAATTAGAAATAGTTCAAACTCACGAGACATTGGTGTTTGGTAGTTGAGCCCTCAGCATAAAACACAGAAATAACTTTAAATAGAGAAAAACATTTTATTGCATCAAGTATCTCAGTAGGAGGACCCAACGCTTTTACATATCTGTTTTCACACCCACTTGCTTGCATTTATTGTTTTTAATTAGAATAGAAACCACCATTATTTTTAATCCATGATAATCAATTCTTTATACAAATGCCTACTTATTGAATGATGTTTTGCCAAGTAAAGAAAGTTCCCTGAGTTCAATACTCAATTCTTATAGTTTTATTATTACTTGCACGACTCGATACACTTGCCGATTAGATTTACGCATCCATAAATAACAAGTAACACTGGGGCATAACAGAGGTCAACTTCTCCAATGAAAATCTGATATTAATGTGAATAAAGTGAGCAAACTTGGTCAGTCTGTCAACAATAACCCAAATAGAATCTAAACCTTTGGGGGTTCTAGGTAGTTCGACAACAAAATCCATGGAAATACTATCCCACTTCCATTGGGGTATCTCCAAGGGTTGTAACTTCCCTGATGGTCTCTGATGTTCTATCTTAGCCTTCTAATAGACTAAACATGCATACACAAACCTCTGGGGGTTTTAGGTAGTCCTACAACAAAATCCATGGAAATATTGTCCCACTTCCATTGGGGTATCTCCAAGGGTTGTAACTTCCTTAAAGGTCTCTGATGTTCTATCTTATCCTTCTAAAAGACTAAACATGCATACACAAACTCACTAACCTCTCTCTTCATGTTAGGCCACCAAAACATTATCTTCAGATCCTGATACATCTTGGTAGCACCAGGGTGGATACTCAAGTTACTTCTATGTCCTTCCTCTAAGATCGTCTTCCAAAGTTCGGGCACATTGGGAACACAAATCCTACCTTGAAGTCTCAAGACTCCATCCGATCCCACATTGAAACTACTATCTCTCCCTGACTCTATAGCTTTTAATTGAGTCCTTAAAAAATGATCAGTCTTCTAGCCCTCCCTGATATCTCCTAGTAACTCACTAGTGATCCTCAAAACTCCCAATCTCACACTATTAGGGGTAACCTCACATGCAAGGCTAAGGTCTCTAAATTGTTCTAGGAGATCCAACATTTTAACCATCAAGGCAGATATATGTAAGGATTTCCTACTCAAGGCATCAATCACTATGTTGGCTTTGTTAGGATGGTAGCTAAGCTCAAAATCATAATCTTTATGAAACTCTAACCATTTTCTTTGACGCATGTTCAACACTTTCTGACTAAACAAGTACTTAAGGCTCTTATGATCACTAAACACCTCAATCTTGGAGCCAAACAGGTAATGCCTCCACATCTTAAGGGCAAAAACTACAACAGCCAACTGCATATCATGGGTGGCATAAATTCCTCTTATAAGTCTTGAGTTGTCTAGAAGCATAGGCCACTACTTAGCCATTTTGCATCAACACTCCTCCTAAATCCATATTTGATGCATCACAATACACCTCAAAGTATTTTCTCGGGTTAGGCAAAACTAGCACGGGAGCAGTCGTCAACTTTTCCTTAAGGACTTGGAAACTATGCTCACATTAGGTATCCCACACAAAAGCTTGACCCTTACGAGTCAGTTTGGTCAAAGGTAAAGCTAACTTGGAGAAACCTTCTATGAATCTCCGGTAATATCTTGCTAAGACCAGAAAAATCCTAATCTCAAAAAAAGGCTTAGGACTCTCCCACTTAAGAACGACTTCTATCTTAGAGGGGTCTACAGCTATACCATCTTGAGATATCACATGCCATAGGAAACTAACTTTCTCTAACCAAAACTTACACTTGGACAACTTAGCATAAAGTTGTTAGTCCCTAAGGGTATGCAGCACAATCCTCAAGTGCTCTTCATGTTCCTCTCTAGTTTTGGAGTATACCAAAATATCATCTATGAATACTACCACAAAACTATCGAGGTAAGGGTGAAAGACTCTATTCATGTAGTCCATAAACACACCTGGAGCATTAGTCACACCAAAGGGCATGACTAGATACTCGTAGTGACCATAATGGATCTTAAAAGCAATCTTCAGAATATCCTCAGACTTCACTTAGATCTGATGGTAACCTGACCTAAGGTCTATCTTGCTAAACACACAAGCTCCTATCAGCTGGTCTATAAGGTTGTCTATTCTAGGAAAATGGTACTTATTCTTAATCGTCACCCTATTCAACTGGCGGTAGTCTACACACAACCTCATGGTCCCATCTTTCTTTTTCACTAACAACACTAGTGCTTCCCATGGAGACACACTAGGTCTCACAAACTGCTTCTCCAACAACTTCTCTAACTGTTTCTTAAGCTCGACTAACTCTATAGGAGACATCCTATAAAGGGTGATGGATATGGGTCTAGCACTAGGTACCAGGTCTATGGAAAACACTATCTCTCTCTCAAGTGGTAAACCGGATATATCCTTAGGGAACACTTTAGGAAACTCTCTGACAACAGGGAGGTCACCCATGGATACCTTTGTCCCTACTTCTAGGTTAGACAAGATCATGTACACTTGAGCATCTTCTTTTAAAGATGTCACAACTTAGTTGGAAAAGATAAACATCCTATCCTTACGCACTCCAGAATCATCAAATGCCACAGTTTTATCAAAACAGTTTAACAAGACATGGTTGGAAGATAACCAGTCCATTCCCATAATAACATCGATTTGGATCAAAGGCAAACAAATCAGATCAATGAAGAATGTTCTACAAGAAATTTCCACAAGACAATTCAAACACACATTAGAAGTTAACATAGAACCACTAGTTGGGGTCTCTACCACCAGATCTTTATTTAAAGAAGACACATAAAGCTTAAGTTTCTCTACACACGAGCAAGATATAAAAGAATGGGTTGCACCGGAATCGAATATCACAAGTAATGGAATCCCACTTATGAAGCATTTACCTTGGATGAGATCTTTGGATTCCAAAGTTTCGACACCGTTAAGGGTAAACACTCTTCTCGTGGCCTTCAAACATCTAGTTTGGTCATTCAAGCCCCCATCATTCTACTCCTTCTTGGGATATGTGTTAGTCAATAAATACGACTAACTTTTGTGTATAAAACCTGTGTATATTGTATCAAACTTTCCCAATTTATGGTTGTTTTGTAATACTATAAGTACTTTTTGTTAAATATAGGTAATAGATAATTTATACTTTTGTTTTGTGCGTTTAATAATCAATTTCTCTCAATTTCTGGTTAAATAGGCAATTTTGGCAAAGTGCTATTTTTCAATCTTTCGCTAAGCCAAGCTTCTGGCTTAGCGAGAAGTCTTTAAGCGCAACCTTTTGTGGCTAAGCGCGAGGAAGAATCCAGAAGAAGATGAGCTGTCAAGTTCGCTAGGCGCACCGCTTCAGCTCATTCGCCAAGCGAAACAAGCGCGCTAAGCCAAAATCCACTTATGTGCACCAAGAGATCTAGATCCACGCTAAGCGCACGAGCACGAACAAGGCCACCTATTTAAGCCTGAAATCAGATTTGCAAGGGGAGTTTGGCATTTTTCTTAAAGAAGCCTCTGCATGCACGAGAGTCTGACCTTGGCTTGAAGCTTTTGCATATTTAGGAAGTTCTAGAGAGAGAAAGGTCCAAGTTCCAGAGAGTTCAAAGAGATTTTGCTGTGTGAAGACCTGCAGAGACGCGAGTTCGAAGCGAAAGCTATTCTGAGAGCTTGAGATGAGTTTGTGAGTGATTGTGAGATTCTAGAGGTGAAGGAGACATCCTCACCACTTGTGTTTTTGCAGTCTTTCATCTTGTTCTTACCTTTGTTGTAAAGAAGGTTTCCGGACTATGGAAAGCTAAATCCTCTGTTGGATCTTCCTTGTAGGTACTTGATGTAAATATATTTCTATCTATGTAATGATGTTTTGTGTGTTCTCAGTGCTATCTGCTTTTCATTCCAGTGTGCTTTTACCTTGATCACGTAGATGCATGCTTTGTTAGGGTCATTCAACAGTGGGAACTGGTCTGATTCTAAAGTCCTTGATAGTATGGGACTAAGTTGTTGTGCTATCACGAGGAATCAGGGTACAAGAACTTAGTTGTGTATGTGTGTCTTAATGCAGTCTTGGTTGAGTTTAGTCTTACAAGAGGAATCTGCGGATGAGGCTTGATCAGAACTAGGCTAGGCTATCATGAGGAATCGGGGTCTAGCAGTCCAGGAGACAACATAGGAATGCATGAGCATTATTAGATAAAGAACATCCTTTTTAGCATCAGGAACCTATGAGGAAGACCAATGCATTCTCTACTTGTTTTTACACAGTATTTCTCTTGCGTGATTTTCTTTCTTTTTGCCTAGATAGTTTAAATACCTGTTCATAATGACAGTCATATTTTCATACCAGATGCGTATTTATCGAAATAGCTTGCTAGATAACACAAGTTTCCCGAGAGTTCAATACTCGATTCTTACCGTTTTATACTACTTGTGCGATCCGGTACACTTGTCGGCCGCGAACAAGTTTTTGGCGCCGTTGTCGGGGAACTTCTTTTTATTTGGGAAGTTAGCTCGTTTTTAGGTGTCTATTCTTTATTTTTTATTCTTTGATTGTTTCTCTGAATATTTGTTCTTTAAGTTATATTTATCTTCTCTAATTGAACTGGATAACCACTGCTATGTTAGTACTGTTTATGCATAGATCTCCTATAGGCACTCTAGTTCCTTTGGACTTAGAAATAGAAGCTACACTAAGAAGGAACAGGGCTGAGAGGAGAAGGAAATTGTTGCAAGACAAAACAGTTGCGTCCATTCTTGAGGAGGAGACTCATTTTTCTGATTCATTATCACCTGATTCACCATCATCAAGGGAATCCGCTAATCAACATTTTGAAGCTTTTACCATGGTAGATGAGCATGATCAGAGGACTACCCTTGAGGACTATTCAAATGGCTCTGTACCATAATTTTTCACTAGCATTGCACGTCCTGAAGTGCAAGCGCACAACATCACCTGCCCACATTCTTTGATCCATCTGATACAAGGGAATTTATTTCAAGGATTACCCAATGAAGATCCCTATGCATACTTGGCAACATTTATAGAGATTTTCAATACTGTTAAGATTGTCGGTGTACCAGATGAAGCTATTCGACTCAGCCTTTTCTCATTTTCACTGGCAGGAGAGGCCAAGAGGTGGCTCCACTCATTCAAAGGTAACAATCTTAAAACATGGGAAGAAGTTGTGGAAAAATTCCTAAAGAAGTACTTTCCGAAATCTAAGACTGTTGAAGGGAAGGCAACAATATCTTCATTTCATCAGTTCCCTAATGAATCCTTGAGTGAGGCATTGGAGAGATTCAGAGACTTACTGAGAAGAACTCCCACCCATGGATTCTCCGAGCCAATCCAACTGAATATGTTCATAAATGGGCTAAGACCACAAACCAAGCAATTACTAGACGTTTCTGCTGGGGGAAAAATAAAGTTGAAAACCCAGAAGAAGCAACTGAGCTCATAGAGAACATGTCAGCCAATGATCATGCCATCTTGAGGGACAGAACCCATTAACCCACAAAGAAGAGCCTGTTTTAACTAACACCACATGACGCCTTGTTGGCACAGAACAAGTTGCTATCTAAGCAACTTGAGATCCTAATGGAAACACTTGGTAAGTTGCCAACTTAACTGTCGATTGGACAACCTACACATTCTTCTGTTTTGCAGGTCACAGGTTGTACCATGTGTGGTGAAGCTCATGAGACAGGCCAATGCATCCCCACTGAAGAAAACACACAAGAAATTCATTTCATGGGGAATCAACAGAGGCAAGGGTATACTCAAGGAGGGTTTTCAGGCTTCTAGCAAGGTCCTTATAATCAGCAAGGACAGTGGAGGACACACCTTAGCAACCAGTTCAATAAAGACCAAGGTGGATCCTCAAATAGGCCAATTCAACAAGGGCCTAACATCTTTCAGAGGACAACTAAGTTGGAAGAGACCTTGACTCAGTTTATGCAAGTAACGATGTCAAATCATAAGAGTACGGAGTCAGCACTAAAAAACCTTGAGGTCCAGGTGGGACAACTGGCCAAGCAGATAGTTGTCAAGTCATCCAACAGTTTTGGAGCAAATACGGAAAACAATCCTAAGGAAGAATGCAAGGCTGTGATGACTAGAAGTAAAAGGTTTGTGGAACCTGAGAATGAAGAGAGTGTGGTGTACAAGGAGCAAATGGGTGAAAAGATAGGTGCTGAGGTTAAGGAAAATGATGTGAAGGGTAAAGAGAATCAGGAAAAAGGGAAGAAAATAATGGTTCAGAATAAAGAGATGGAGAACCAAGAAAAAGAAAAAGAAGGAGAAAAAGAAATAGAAAATGAAAAAAAATGAAAAAGAAGAAAAAGATAAGATTTCAGAGAAGAGTAGAAGTGGAAGGGTTGTGGACAAAGGTGTGGAAGTACCGTATCCTGTGGTACCTTCCAAGAAAGAAAAAGATCGTCATTTGGCAAGTTTTTTGGATATTTTTAGTAAACTGGAAATAACCATGCCGTTTGGCGAAGCTCTGCAGCAGATGCCACTCTACTCTAAATTTTTGAAAAATATGTTGACAAGGAAGCACAGGTACATTCATTAGGAAAACATCATAGTGGAAGGAAATTGTAGTGCTGTAATCCAAAAGATCCTTCCACCTAAGCACAAAGATCCTGGGAGTGTAACCATTCCTTGTTCAATAGGAGAAGTCAATGTGGGAAAGGCTCTGATTGATCTGGGAGCCAGCACTAATTTGATGCCACTCTCCATGTGCAGAAGACTGGGAGAGTTGGAGATTATGCCCACTCGAATGACTTTGCAATTAGCTGACCGCTCCATTACCAGGCCCTATGGAGTGATTGAAGACGTGTTGGACAGGGTAAAACATTTTATCTTCCAAACAGACTTTGTGGTCATGGATATCTCTAAAGATATTGACATCCCTGTAATCTTGGGAAGGCCGTTCATGTTGACTGCAAGCTGCATAGTTGACATGGGGAAGAAAAAGCTAGAGTTAGGTTTTGAAGACCAGAAAATTGATTTCGACTTGTTTGTGGAAGACAAGCCTGCTCCAGAACACAATGTTTGCTTGCAGGTAATAGGAGAAGGTCAAGAGGTTTTGAAGGTGAGAACCAAAACATGAGATTGCCTAGAGAGGTAAAAGCGTCAAGCTAATGACGTTAAAAAAGCGCTCCCTGGGAGGCAACCCAGTTTCAATTTGTGTTATTTTTGGTTTTTCATGTATTTGATCATTGGGAACTTGCTGTATAATCTGAACATTGGAGCATATCAGCCTCCCTTTGAATGGTAAACTTAAGGGTTTCAATTTCTTGGGAAAGGACTAAGTTTAAAACATAGAAAATCTTTTTGAAAATTAGTCCTTTCGCTAAGTGCCTGCTTCTTGATAAACGCATAATCTTTCATGCGCTAAGCCACGAGTTTCAAGCGCTTAGCACACAACCCTGGTACCTGAGGTTGATTATTTCCACTAAGCTAGCCAAGGTTAAGCTAAGCCCAAATCAATTTGAGTTGAATGCAGCTAAGCTTCATCCTGAATGCTAAGTGGCAGCTTATCCATGGCTAAGCGGGATCTATTGTTGCCAAGCGCAATTCCTTGCGGCCTTTATTGAGGTTCATGATTCTAAGCGCCATTCATGGTAGCTAAGTGAGATTTTTTGTGGCAATATGAGCACTAAGCAAGTACCTCTCAGCTAAGCGCGTGCTCCTCTGTACTTAAGATGCATCATTTTAGCTAAGCTGGCCAGGGCTAGGCTTAGCAAGAGTTGTAGCTTTTATAATCTGCAGGTCTCGCTAAGCGGACGTACTCTCGCGCTAAGCCGAGTTTCTGTGCAAAAAAAAAAATTTTTTTCGAATTTGAAACGTCGGCTAAGTGCATGTGTTCGCTAAGCGAGCCTGGTTGAGAAACCAAATGTCTCTCTTGCTCGCTTAGCGTAACGGTCCGCTAAGTGAAGATATCAAAAAAACTGCATAAGTGAGTGTAACAGCAGTTACACTCACATTTGCCAGATTACAGAAACCTCGCCTCTGCATTCTCTCTCTCCAAAAAATTTGCACATTTTGCATTTGTGCTTTCTTTGTGTATTTTCAACTTTGAAGCATCAACCATACACCATCCAAGTAAGTTCCTTGACTCTTTTTCTTGTTTTAACTTTAGGGTAGAAGACTTCAACTGTAGCTTTAGATTTTTAGGGTTTTTATGTTTTGTTAGATTTTAGTTTAAGATTAGGGCTATATACGCTTGTATACTGAATTGAGTATGGGACACACATTGCATGTCTGATATGCCTTTTAGAGGCTTGAAAAGTGCAGGAAAACAAACTGTTTTCTGCGTTTTCTAGAAAACGCGATGAACTTGCTAAGCGAACATGCTGAGCTAAGCGAGTTCATCAATACTTATTGTATGTAAGAGTTATCTGAAGAAATCACTAAGCGCACGTACCGCGCTAAGCGAGTCCATCTTTTAAGGATGGACACTCATCCTCTTGCTGAACTACCTGTGGCTAAGCGAGGCTGAATCGCAAAGCCCAGGTATCTCAACCAAATTTTGTGTGTTAAGCCTTGCGCTAAGCCAAGTTTACCTAAGCTAAGCGCATTTCATCACGACAACTTTTAGGTTAAGCCGACATGTTATGTTTCTCAAGGCACACTGAGCGAGATATATCCCGCTACGCGCCTATTGTAAATTTTAGCCTTTATTGTTGTTGTTTAACTTGAACGATTTTGGTCTAAGGAATTTTGAGTTCTTTTTAGTTTAAGATGGAACCAAGAAAAAGAGATAGAACAGAGGACATCCCTTCGTCATCCACTCCAGCTCCTCCGTCAATAACTAGAGGACAGGACGTCCAAAGCTCACCAACCTTAGTTCCTATGCTACAAAGCTTATTCTGAGGACAGTTCATTATCATGCACAGCCCGCAAGAGTTGGCTCACAATAGGCCAATCATATCTATGGAGCATTTTCTTGAGCAAGTAGCCTGGCCTGAAGCTCAACTTCCATTGGTGAGACCCAACGAGGTGGCTCCGCTTGAGCCCATACCTGTGCAGGTCAATTCAAAGCCAGCTGACCCACAATCTCCAGTGGTGAATCCACCTTCTTCGGCTGAGCTTGAAGCGGTTCCCCCATCTCCTCCTCTGATTGTCATTTCTGATGCATCATCAGATGAAGCAGTAGCTCCTCCTGATGCACCAGCTACAGAAATAGCTGACCCCCCTGTTTCCCCAATTAGAGGAATTGTTGATCTTTCTGATTTGTCATCTGGAGAAGTTGTTGCTCTCACCAATTCCCCAGTTTAAAGACTTTTTGACATTGTTAATTCTGGATGTCACTTTTTGCTTTTTGGGTTATTATTATAATTATGGTTTTCGCTTTATATTTATATACACTGCGAGTTTCTTTATGGGTAGTTAGTTTGCTTATTCTGAAGTATTTTGAACTGTTTTACTTGTTTTGATGACATGGCAGTGAAGCACTTTTATTGACTTATGAATATGGGTGTATGCTTTTATTTTGAATTGAACGCATGATTGTGATGGAGTTTGTGTTTCTTATCATGAGTTTGAGCAAGTGTGTATGTTAGACAAAGAAAGAACAAGAATGTAAACTTGCAATTAGAATTAGGTTTTGATGGTTGTTTGTTAGATCCAGAAACAAAGCCAAAAGGAAGGAAAAAATGGTCTTTTCATGAAGGTTTCTGACCCTAAATTTGCTCAAGCTAGCATCCAGCTCGCCTGGGCAAATTGGTGCCTTCAACACTAAATCACAAACTTGCTTGGGTGAGTTACAGCTCGCCTGGGCGAATTTCTCTGCACTAAATGGTTTTTTCTATAAATAGTCATGCAGGGGAAGAGGAAAAGAAGAACCAGCAGCCTGAAACCAATAGAGAAACATGTAGAAGAAGAAGAAGAAGAGGAAAAGTGGAGCCGAGGAGCTATAAAGTTGTGATTGTGGATCACTTTCTTGGTCATTTCTCTTGTTAGTCTAGTGCTCTGCACAATGATAGATTAGTTTTTCTTAAGGATTGGATGTAATCTTTGTACCCTTATGTATCCCTTTTGATATAATATATGTATCAATCATTTCTACTCATTATTGGTAATTTCATTCTACTCTTAATGCTTGATTCTATTTGATCACTAGTGTCATAAAATTGAATTTTAAGTGAGACTGGAAAGTAATCTTAGAATTTGAATCGAATGGTTTCACTCTCTATGTTACGTTACTAGGAATAGAGCATAACGTTTTGATTGCAAAAAGCACGAGAATATAATTGTAATGCTGGGATATTTACTATATAGGCGAGGGATCGATATTTAGTAAATGTTCTTAGGTTCCAAGTGCGAGGAATCAACTTGGGATAATTATGTGCGCATCAGTAATGTTAGAAAATGATTTATACATGTTAATTTTATTAAGATACTAAGGGTATGAATGATGAAATCCAATCCTATGTCTTCTTAAGTTAATTCAAGTCATCATTATTATTTCCATGATTTACGTATCTCTGACGCACTAAATTCCATATTTTCTATATTTCTGTTATTTTCGCAAATCTGTTATTTTTGCTTTTCTTTTACTTTAAGTTTTCTTTAGTTAATCAAACCAAAACCAATGGCATTCGATTATATTTGTACATAACTATTAAACTAATAACCTTTATCCGAATGAATTAAGTAAACTCAAGTCCCTCTGGAGACAAACTCTTTTATAGATCTGAAACCTACAATGACAATTGGTACGCTTGCCAAAAGTCCTATCAGTAATTCACAGCTTGTTTCACCTTAAGTCGCAAGCCGTTCAGAAACTTCACACATTTCGAACTTTCGCTATCTCTTCCTTGATAATGGGGAAAGTACCTCACCATCTCCTTAAACTTAGCTGCATATTCAACCACAATTATGTTCCCTTGCTTTAGCTCCAGGAACTCCATCTCCTTCTTGTTCCTAATATCCTCAGAAAAGTATTTCTCTAGAAATACCCTCTTGAAGACTTCCCAGGTCACAACTTGACCTTTTGCCTCCAAGCATTGGCGGGTGTTCTCCCACCAATACTCAGCTTCTTCCACCAGAGTATATGTACCAAAAGCAACTTTCTGCCCTTCCAGACATGCCATCACTCGGAAGATTTTCTCGATCTCCCTTGTCCAATTTTGAGCACCATCAGGGTTGCATCCTCCATTAAAAGCAAAGGGATTGTTTTGTTGGAAGCGGTCCAACCCTTGGTACTCAGCATCTCCAACAACTTCTCCCCTATTTTGATTCCCCATAGCCTGAGCTAAGGCTTGGAGAGCATCAACTATTGCACGATCATTCCGTCCAGCCATCACTCCCTATACACACCAGGAAGTGAGAACATGGAAAGAATACACACAAGAAAAAGAACAAAACAAAATCACACCTATCTCAAGTCCCTACTTAGTTACTTTTGAGAGTTGATGCCTCGAGAAATTACTCCTCGAAAATAGTCCTTTCACAAGACATTAACATTCATTTTCAATCCTTTGTATTCTTGATCGCTTGCCATATCATTCCCATTGCACTTCACAAATTATACAGATGGCTAGTCTGATAACTCACGACAAGGCATTGAAACTCATGGTATAGCAGACATCAGAGGAACAAACATGTTATGACTACACCAATCAAATCTTTGTAACTCCTGGAAACACAACAAGGTGAGTAAGTTCCAAATACAAACAACAAACATCAAGCATTTAACAAGGTTCAACTGGCTCTGATACCACTAATGTAACGACTCACCTCATCGCTACGATATCACCACTCTAAATCACATAAATTTCAATTTTTGAATGAAAATTCCATTAATTTTCTTATGAAAAATGAAAGTAAATTTTTTGCAATATACATTCACCAAACAACACAATTTTTTTCTTAGTTCATACATATGACTAAATCTATGATTTACATCCTTAATTCAAAAAAAGAATTATAGAATCGGCTACGAAGGAGTTGATTAACAAAACAAAACTCTCTCCCAAAATAATCCCAACGTCATCACGTCAGCTTGGCGGCTCCACAAGAGAATCTCACTTCACGTACTCTACTGCTGTCCTTCTACTCCCACGAACATAGGTTCGCTATCATCACAAGTACCAACCACACTGTACAAAAATTGTAAGGGTGAGTTTATTATAAAATAAATTAACACAAAAATCAAATAACCATGATTAGTAAGAAAACATTAACAAATACCATAATCATACACAAACATCCATTAGTCCAACATACACTCAACAAGTAGTCATCATCCGTCCATAATTCCAATCAATCATGCTCAGGATGATACATACACCTGACGTCCACTCTCAAATGCAATGTGATACCATTTATTAGGAAATAGCCTAAGCGTGTCCACTTGACACTCTCACTTAGTAAAACTAGGCAGCAAGTGTCAAGGTCACCTTATCGTGCATAGGCAACTTACCCCCCCCCCCCTATGATGATCAGCTTGAGTCTCAAGGGAGTTCCAAACCAAGTGACATGCCCCCAAGTACAAGTATTCCCCCTCATGAGAAACTACAAGTACTTACTGACAAAGTTTATACTATTTCCATGCAATATGAAGTATGAAACATGGGCACCATCAATGCACTGACCGTGGATAATTAAAGATTCTAAGTCATCCCCCTCTAGAGATGCTCAAAACTCTTTAACCACTATATTTCCCCCACCAAGGATATCCAACATGGTCACTGCACCCCCCATGTACATACACATCACACATCATCATAATGACATTTTCAACATCAACAACATCTCATCTCAATGTCATTATCAGCATCAACATCATCTCATCTCAATGTCATTCTCAACATCAATATCATCTCATCTCAATGTCATTCTCAACATCAACATCATCCTATCTCAATGACATTATCAACAACAACAACATTATCTCATATCAACACAATCATCAATAACAACATAATTTCATATCAATATTATCATAAACACCAACATCATCTCATATCAATTATTATCAATATCATCTTCAATAACAACATCATTCTCTATCAACATTATCATAAACATCGTCACCTTATATCCATTGATATCATCAATAAAAATATCATTGGTAAATCACATTCCGCATATACATACATATATATTTCATGCCTGAGATTCACACTCCCCAGGTCTTCAGACAACACAAGTCTAAGAAAAACAATAATGTCATTTATCAATAACAGACATATCGCATTCCATTAGTCAAAAATATTGTTTTCCTTGAAAACCAGCATGCAACAGGGACAAACATACATCCTCATAGTTAGGTTCCCTGACCCCAACTATGGTATCAAAAGCAGTAAATTATAATAAAATCCCATCATCTATCGGGAGCTCTTCATCAGTTCCTCTTTGCGTCGCTCAGAGACCACTCTCGCTCACGTTCGTCAGTCCAAACGCAACGTTCTATATACCAAATCAAAGGAAATTTAGTATAGATTTCAAAAACAAGGTTAATAAGAACATTCGAAGTCAATTACCCCTATCAAAACATAAATGGCTAAGGGGTGTTTCAGATTCTACTAAAAGGAGATGTCATTTTTAAATTCCAATCACGCCAATGTGGCCGGGGTTCAGCGAAGGTCATGAACATATCATCAATTTTATAAAAAGATAAATTTTACAATGTCTCATTTTCAAGGGTTTTGCAAATAAAGTGTAAAAACACCCTATTACAGTACCCAAAACACAAGAGACACTAAGAGAAGCTCAAATTGAGCACGACAATTTGCGCTGAGCGCAATTACTCTTGTGCTAAGCACGACAATACACGCTCAAAGCAATTCCCTTAGTGCCCTTCTCGCGCTAAACGAGGGTTCAAAAGTTGGAATTTTGAAAATCCCAACGGTCAAACTGTGGGAACATGTGTTAGGAACCGACAATCCAAATATTTAGACGATCCAATGGTTAACGAGTCCAATATGACAGTTTTACCGAAATAGATTTAGGTAAATTTTGAAATCTCATAATTTCAACTTAGGTCAATAAAACTCCACACAACTCAACATCCACATCAAGCAAATCACACATGACCAATTCACACCATTCCTGAAGTCATTCAAGTCAATCATATAATCAAATAACACGATAAATACATTGAAACATCGATTTATAGTTAGCGAAGTTTCAATTCGTTACAGAGGTGGGTTGGTTTTAAAACAATTTTAAACCCAAATGAAAGTTTTTTTTTCTTTCTGTAAAACCTTTTCCTTTAATCCAATTAATCCAAGAGAGCAAGGTATGTTTTAAACACTCTTATGTTTTCTTATAACACAAATTATGGTTTAAACAAAGATACCAAGCAAAAATAAAAAACCAATTGTTAAGAACCTTAACAATAAGCAATAAAAAGTTGAGGAGATAGAGAAAAGATGCACACACAATTTATATAGGTTTGATTTCTAGAAAATCTACATCTAGTTGATCCGTAGTAACCATAATAATCTTTCCACTATAATCTTTGAGTTACAACTAAACTCACAAGCAAATGCACACCACAAATGCCTAAACTCTTGATTGAAAACCTATCAAGAACTAACCATATATGTAGAAAATGCACTACATGCGCACCATTAAGAAACTTACTCAATGAAAATGAAAACTAGAAATGCAGATTAAGAAAATATTTCACATGATATGTGAAAGATGTGAAAGTTTGAAAACATTGTCTTTGAAATTTCAACTTTCCTTCATGATAATTTGCAAAGATCCATTGCACTCGATGTAAAATGTTGTTTCCAAATAAGGATCAAAGTTGTGATGACACTCAAAGACTCTAAAATCTCTCTTAATGAAAAACGTGATGTAAAATATGAGAGAAAAAATGTTACAAACAAAGTCCTTTGAAAAACTCATTTTTATAGCCTTAGAATAGACATAGTCAATTGTGCCCTAGCGGTAGTCGACTAAATTGTTCTTCACATCACCTCGATTTCCTAATGAACAAATAGTTGACTATATTAACATATAGTCCACTGCTTATG
Source organism: Glycine soja (assembly GCF_004193775.1). Classification (NCBI taxonomy): domain Eukaryota; kingdom Viridiplantae; phylum Streptophyta; class Magnoliopsida; order Fabales; family Fabaceae; genus Glycine; species Glycine soja. The sequence goes on from NC_041003.1 coordinate 31,873,558, forward strand.
AAAGCAAAAACTCATGAAACTTGATATAGTCTATTAGATACCAAGGATTGTCGACTAAATGCGAATCAATCCCAATTCTAAAAGAATAAAGGATTGATCTAGTCTACTATATCAACATATAGTCGATTATATTGACGCGGAGTTGAATCTTAGTGATTTTAAAAACTTTTACGAGAGTTTCAACTCTTCAAGGCTATCAAGCATGAATCTAAGAAATTCTAATCATTTTGAACATGTTAAATTACATCTCCTAGTCTAGGATGCATGTATGCATGATATCACACATAATCAAGCATTAAAGCAATAAAAATCATCTTAATCAACTAGTGTTTATAAATTTTACAAAAGGGAAATTAGAACAAAGGGCTAGGATGGCTAAGGGTAACTAATCCTCCTCATCACTATCATCACCAATGTGATTCTTCCTAAGCCTACCTCAATGTTGTCCAACCTCTCACTAATGTTGTTAAAGTGTTCATTTTGAGTCTCATTTTTCAGGAGTTTCCAATTGTAAATCTAATCAATCTTCCTCAGTAGTGAGCTCTCAAATGGTGAAAGAGGCTTCTCTTCAACTTTAGGAACTTAAGCCACAATCTTTGGCTCCAATGCTTCCTCTCTATAGTACCATCGACCGTCTCTCTCGACAAGAGCCATGTAAGATAACAAGCCTTTGTCAAACTTGTTTATACTAATCAGAATTTTGAACTTCTCATCCGTGAAGTCCACTTCATAGTGCTTATTGACTTTGGTGAGAAAAACTGCATACAAAATCTGATAATCAGACAACCTTTTTGTCTTTAATATATTGTCTACCTCACAAGTATCCCAATCAATCTTCACTCTTTCTTTCATGACGTGAATGTGAATCAGATCTTCTGTCATGAGCGTTGCATGATTGTCTCCTCTTGCCACAAGTATCCAAGCTATGGTGCATGCAAGGAGTTTTTCATCCATCTCCATACCTCCACCTTTGAATAACTCAAAGTTATTGGCATTTGGAGGAACTCTAAGACACTCCTTGTGGACAACCACTTTGCCAAATCCTTCAAGACCGCCAATGACTTTTCTACCATCAGCAAGGAACCTAGCAATCCCTATCTACTTCTTTTACTCTAGAATGAATTTCACCATCCCTAAGTCTTGCAGTAACATAAAATCCGTTACCAAATCTGCATAATGAACTCCCTATATCTCCACAAAAGATTTAACCTCTTGCTTCACAAGAATCTCTTGAAACTGAAAGTATTGCATCTCAAACCAATCGATGGATAGATACTTGTGAGCGACGATCTTCCTCTATGATCAGAACTGTTTGAAGTCATATTTGTCCTTTTCATCTAGCAACCACCCTTCAACATTAAAAACAAGGCTAACCTTCTCCTTCCCTTTCTTCTTTGAAGCCATAGCAGAAAATCTCTTTGGCATCTTGTTAGGGTTGGATGAAGACATGATGAGAAGAATTGAGTTTGGTGAGGAAAAAGGTTTGAGAGATGAAAGATTTAGGAGAAAAGGTGATGTTGAAGTGTGAAGGTTAGGATTAAGAGGATAGAGTTTATATAGGGGTTTTGAGAGGTTATGAGCGTTTGTCATTATGGGAAACAAATGAGTGTGATTGGGGGGTTGGGTTTTGCGCATGAAGCAAAAAGACACAACATTCAGAACACAAAATGGACAAAATAGTTGACTAAAACAAGAGCCCAATCAACTATTTTATGCAGAAAAACCACACAAAAAGTTGTTTGCTACAAATAGTCAATTATTTTGGGGAATTATTCAATTGTCTGCGAGACAATATATGTTCCTAGACCCATTTAGTGGATTATTCACTTGAATTAGTCGACTCCCTACAAAGCTGGAAATTTTCCATATGCAGGATAGTCAATTATTTACTCGAAATAGTTTAATATTTGTGCTTATGAAGTTTTTCAACTTTGAGCAAAGCACAAAATAATCGATTATTAATTGATATAATCGATTAAGTGTGAACAGAGAGCACTTATTACACGAAATACATATCTACACTCAAGACATACAAGTCATATACCAACAAGCAAACTCAAACTAAGCTAGATATACATGTACACTATACAAGTCGAAAAGAAACAAGACATAAGATTAAAACACATACACACGAATGCATATGCATGTTATACTAGATAATCTTCATCTAGAATGCCTAGTTCATTTCCTATGGAGTAAATCTACAAACTTTATAACACAATCTCCTTTAAGCACGCGATCTCTAATGAAATTATGTCTTATTTCTATATGCTTAGTTCTAGAATGCATGACATGATTTTTAGTTAAGTTTATTGCACTTGTGTTGTCACATCTCAAAGGAATGTGATCAAGGAAGATACCAAAATTCTCTAGTTGTTGTTTCATCCAAAGGATCTAAGCACAACAACTATCGGCAACAATATATACTGAGCCTCAACTATGGATAGAGCCACAGAGGCTTGTTTCTTAGAGTGCCAAGAAACAAAAGTACTCCCAAACAAATGACATGTACCACTGGTACTTTTTCTATCAACTTTACAACTTGCATAATCTAAATCGGAATACCCAACTAAGCTAATAGATGCACCCTTAGGATACCACAATCCTACTTTCAATGTACCCTTAATGTACTTAAGAATCCTCTTAACAACCACTAAATGAGATTTCTTAGGATTAGCTTGAAATCTAGCACATACACAAACATTATACATAATATCGAGACAACTAGGAGTTAGATATAATAGTGAGCCAATCATACCTCTATATTTTGATTCATTTACATGTTTGCCTTTTTCATATGAATCAAGGTAGCATGAGGTGGACATAGGTGTTGATGACTCTTTGGACATCTCCATACCAAACATCATAATCAAGTCAATACAATACTTGTTTTGGTTTATGAAGATGCCACTTTCTAACTATTTTATTTAGAGTCCTAGGAAGTAGGATAACTCCTCCATCATGGACATTTCAAACTCTCCATGCATGGTCTTAGAAAACTCTTAGCACAAGGCATCATTTGTAGCTCCAAAAATAATATCATCAGCATAAATTTGAACTACTAAGATGTCTTTTTTAGTGTTCTTAATGAACAAGGTAGTGTTAACCTTACCTCTTTCAAATTTTTGTTCAAGTAAGAAATTACTCAATCTTTCATACCATGACCTAGAGGCTTGATTAAGTCCATAAAGTGTTTTCTTTGATTCGTATACATAATTAGGAAAGTCATAATTAATAAATCCGTTTGGTTGAGAAACATAGACTTCCTCTTTTATGTATCCATTCAAAAAAGTACTTTTGACATCCATTTGAAAAAACTTAAAATCTATTAAGGAAGCAAAGGCTAGAAGAAGTCGTATGGCCTCAAGTGTTGTAATAGGGGCATAAGTCTCATCATAATCAATACCTTCTTGGCTATAACCTTTATCTACTAACCAAGTTATGTTTTTGGTTATAAAACCAATTTCATCAATTTTGTTTCTAAATACCCATTTAGTTCCAATTACATGTTGAGTATTAGTTCTTGGCACAAGATCCCAAACTTCATTTCTTTTAAATTGGCTCAATTCTTCTTGCATTGTCAACAACCAATGTTCATCAAGTAAAGCTTCTTCAATAGATTTTGGCTCAACTTAGGATACATTAGTTTTAGACCAACCGATGTTGTTTTTTCAAGTTTTCATCATGTCTCATTTTCCAAGCTGAATCCCCCTTTCTTCTTTCTCTCTCACACACATAGACTAATGTCTCATTTTCATTAATTTCTTTAAGCTTTCATCATGCACCCCTCATTCGAGAACATATATTTATAGCAAGAAATAATAGTTATCAAACTTTGTTGCTCACATAATAGTTGATAGTAGTACAGAAAAATGACAAATTTTCCACAATGATCCCCATTGAAACTATAAGTTTCTAACTAGTAACTACTTGGATATGCAAAACATAGATATAGATCCAAAGGATAAAGAAACCATTCTAAACATGATTTAGCAATTGATTGTACTTACAAGAAGGTGAATATTGGAAAGATTTTCTAAATATGTCCTATGTCCAATCAACAAAATCATAAAATGAAATTTCTTCTAAAAATTCCTAGAATGAAATTACAGACTGAGGCCAAAACAGACAGAAGGATGGTCCCTCTATATTTATGGTGAAGCAGAAAAACTCAGGCAAAATTCAGCATCTTACACCTTCCATGTAGATTTTGAATCCCCTGTTTTGCTGACCTAAGCATTTCATGTAATAATCCTGCAGAAAATTTCAAAACAGAGAAATTAAATGATATGATTAAATCAGAAAGTAATTGATCATAGTTAACTTTCAAGCAATTTTCTATTAAAATGTTAAAGGGAAGAAAAAGAATTAACCACTTCTATTCTAAACATGTTTTAAACTTTCAATGTCTATCTGCTTATGAGGAGGATAAAACAATACTGTATTGAGTTTGGTATATCAATATTAATAGCAAAAAATTTCACATGCCATTATACAGTAGTAGAGTGTTCTTTCAACTCTTTAAAGAATTGTAAAAGTTATTTGGAGTGATTTCATTCATCTTGTAATTTTCCTTGTTTTTGTTTCTAGGAGACATAAGTAGATACACAGTTAGAGAAAAAAAGTGATGTACAATAACAAACAAAAAGATAATCACCTAAAGAAATGAAAAACACAAATAGCCAACAAACAAGAAAGACACATAAATTAACCAAAGCTTGTCAGTCTCCAATCTCCATACATGTTTGCTAAAAAGACCCCTCTAAAATAATTATGATTTGCACACCATAAGGACACTAGGAATATGGAAGACCACTTCTAGCCTGATAGGATACCATTCCAAATGGAGTTTTGATGTCAAAACACACATTCCATAGCAGTTTTAGATGGAACAAAAAAAATGTGCAATAGTGTAATAGATATTTAGATAAGCTCTTCATCCCATAGAGATAAAATGTCAATAGCAAGAAAATATCCCAAAACTCTACCATTCCCCTCTAACCATAAGCACCAAGTAATAGCATGCATACTACAACAACAAATGCCTTATCCCACTCAGTGGGGTCGACTACATGGACCACACAATGCCATTTAGCTTGATTAAAGACCAAATTTCAAAGATATAATCTACCATGAGATCCCTCTTAAGTCTAAACAACTTCCCTCCATGTCCTTCTTAGTCTCCCTCTCTTCCTTTTTTAAAGGACTGGAAATCATGCAATCAAGTCAGAGATCAAAATAGACAAGAAAATAAATTTGTCTGTCTCGTCAAAAATTGAACACAGTAGTACTTGAGGGGGCATAGAAGATGGATATTATTCCCAAATTATATATTTAAGAGATTATCTAGTACGTATTCTATCTCACCACTTCAATTCTTCTACTTAGCTAGCATAACAATCATATTCATAATTTTGTGTGTTCTTCCTCCACCTTTCATTATACGTACATATTCATTCACCCACCCTTTAGCTACCAAATTTTTTTTTTTCACTTTCACTAATTAATTTTCTAATATGGAAATTCAAGAGCAAGCCATGAAAATGATGATGAAGTCGTCATCTAGGTTCAGACTATCTGTGTTTTCTATGGCACTAGCCTTGGCAAGAACCCCAGCTACCAACTTGCCAAACATCTTGTAATGTCACAAAACCATGTTTATTTATTCTTTTAATTTTTAGTTAGAATATATATACACTCACATATCACACCACTTAATTTTATTTCTTAATTCTGATGTTCAAACTATATATGTACCAAAGAGTAAATATTCTCTTGGCTAATTAAAATTTGTCAGTTGGAATAGTAATCAGGGAATCAATAAGTATTCATATTAATAATCTAGTAAGTAAAGATGAATAGACAATGGAAGGGTTATTATTTATTATGAGTTTAATTAGCTAGATTGATGATGATGTGGTAAGATCAAGAAGAAGAAATGATGAGAATTGAATATATGCAGGTGGAGAGGAACATCGACTTGGTTTATGTAGGAGGAAGCATTGGGTTGATGGGTTTAATCTCACAAGTTGTGTTTGATGGTGGATGCCACATGTTAGGGTAATTGGTTCTTGTTTCCCTAGCTATATGTTTTTGTACTTGTGATGTTGAATGAAGAACCTTTCCTATTAATATTGTTATTACAAGGTGATTCCAACAACTCTTATGGCAAGAGAGGTATTTTACTTTATTGATGAGTGGTTTGGGTAAAATAAGATAACGAGGGAAAGTGTTGGAGAAGTGAGAGCAGTGTTGGGCATGCACCAACGCAAGGTAGAAATGTGCTGGTGATCCAAGAACTGTTGTTCTTACTAGTAAGTGTGCTAGGTCTATTACAATTTGCAGGCTAGCTTGTTTTTCATATTTTGTTACACTATGAGTCTTCTAAGTGTACTAGATACATATTTGGTTCGGCCATAACCCGTACCTACATTCAGTCCCCAAGCAACCCACGGTTCTTGAGATTTCCAATAACCTTGTAAAATCCTTTACAAGAAAAGAGCCACAAAGGATGTACCCTCCCTAGTTCTCTTTGAAATACCAAGTAGATGTACCCTCTACTTGAAGCGAACCACAAAGGATGTACCCTCCCTTGTGTTCACTATTACAACCAAGAAGCTACCAGCTTCTTACACAGAATTCTCAGATGGTTAGTTCTTTGAATTTAGTGTTTGGACAAAGAATTCTCAGACGGTTAGTTCTTTGAATTCTTTTGGCAGGAGGGAGAAGGAAGGAATCAAAAGAATTCTCAGACGGTTAGTTCTTTGAATTCTTTTGGCAGGAGGGAGAAGGAATGAATCAAAAGAATAGCACAAGTTTTTTTTTTTTTACCAATGAAATTTTCTTGACAAAGAAAGTATTGAAAAAAAAACTCTTAGAAAGATGTTGAGAAATGAATCAGAAGTTCTCTATAAATTCGTGTCATGGTCACATATTTATAGCCATTTGATGGCTCTTAAAAAACCAAGTTAAAAGTTGTGACTCTTGGCAATTTCTTCAAAACTAGTCACTTTAAAAGTTGTGACTCTCTCGAAAACTAGTCACTCTAAAAGTTGTGACTCTTTTGAAAACAAGTCACTTTAAAAGTTGTGACTCTTGAAAAAATCTTCAGAAACTAGTCACTTTAAAAATTGTGACTTTTGACAATTTATTTTTTAAAATCAGTCACTGGTAATTGATTACTATCATAGTATAATCGATTACACATCAACAGATGTGACTCTTCATGTTTAAATTTTAAAATCAAAATGTTTAGAAATACTTGTAATCGATTACAAATGTTGTGTAATCGATTACATAAGTTTGAAAATGTTTTATCGCAAGTTGTGACTTTTGAAATTTGAAATCCAACATTTAAAAACATTGGTAATCGATTACTACTTTGTAAAACAGTTATAAAATTGTTTGGGCTTCTGGTAATCGATTACTGCCTTCTGGTAATCGGTTACCAGAGAGTAAAAACTCTGATAAAAGATTTTTTTTTGAAAAGTTCTTTTGGACAAATTGTGTTATTCAATCTTTTCTTTTGAAAAAAATCTTTTTATACTTATCTTGATGCTTTTCTTGAAGTTCTTGCATATCTTGAGTCTTCTCTTGAATCTTCACTTGAATCTTGATTCTTGATTGAACGACTCTTTGATTCTTGAAACTTGTTTTGACTCTTGATTCTTGACTTGAGTCTTTGGCATCATCAAAATAAACTTGGAAAGCTTTGCTTCCATAGTAACTCTTTAAATGCATCAAGTAGATTATCATAGTTTGTGTTAGATTCAAAAGAAGAGTCACTTACATTGCTTTTGGTCTTATCATCATCAATGTCAGCCATGAGACACAAGCTTGCTTCTTCCTCATTTAAGTCACTTCAAGAACTACAACATCATCATCTCATGCTATGTATGTTCTTCTATTCTTAAATGGCTTCTTTTGCTTCTTATCACCTCCTTATTGTTTCTTAAGGTAGGTTGGACAATTCGCTTTTATGTGACCTTGCTTCCCACACTCACAACATGTGACCTTACTTCTTATCACCTTTATAAGTGCCAAATTTAAGTTATTTTTGGGATTAAATTGTTAGCACTTATCTTTTAATTATAATAGTTTTCTTATAAACTACCCTTAAATCTAGTTGTTTTATATATTGTACATTTACTAATGTTGTTGTTTAAATATGAAAGGTTCATCAATGATTTTGTAAGTTTTGATGGTTGTTTGTTAGATCCAGAAATAAAGCCAAAAGGAAGGGCAAAATGGTCTTTTCACAAAGACTTCTGACCCCAAATTCACCAGGCTAGCAACCAGCTCGCTTGGGCTAAAGATCTTACTTCATCCCTAAGCAAGCAACTCGCTTAGGCGAGTGGATGCCTTCAACAGTAAGCATAAATTTCCCTGGGCGAGCTACAGCTCGCTTGAGCAAATTTGTCTGCTCTCCTAGGTTGTTTGTTTTCTGTAAATATTCATGCATTTTGAAAGAAGAAAGGATCCCAACAGAACCAGAAAGAGAGAAAAACACAAAGAGAGCCAAGAAGAAGAAGGAGAAAAGGAAAAGTGGAGCTGAGGCGTTGCAGGGTTGTGACCGTGGATCACATCCTTCGTCATTTCTCTTGTTAGTCTTGTGCTCTGCATAATGATTGGTTAGTTTTTATGGATTAGATGTAATCTTTGTACCCTTATGTATCCCTTTTGATATTATATATGTATGAATTTTTTCTACTCATCATTGGTGATTTCTTTCTACCTGTAATGCTTGATTTTATTTGATCACTAGTGTCATGAAATTGGGTTTAAGTAAGACTGGAAAGTAATCTTAGAATTTGAACTAAATGATTTTACTCTTTACATTACACTGTTAGGAATAAAGTATAGCATTTTGATTGCAAAAAGCACAAGAATATAATTGTAATGTTGGGGTATTTACTTCATATGCAAGGGATCGATATTTGGTAAATATTCTTAGGCCTCAAATGCGAGGGATCAACTGGGGGTAACTTAATGTGTGCATCAGAAATATTAGAAAATGATTCATATATGTTAATCTTATTAGGATACTAAGGGTATGAACGATGAAATCCAATCCTATGTTTTATTGAATTAATTAAAGTCGTTATTATTGTTTCCGTAATTTTACGTATTTCCGACGCACTAAATTATGTTATTTTTGTTATTCTTGTATTTTCATTATTTTCGTAAATCCATTATTTTCCCTATTCTTTTACTTTAAGTTATCTTTAGTTAGTTAAACCAAAATCAATGACATTTGATCAAATTTTTACATAACTATTGAACCAATAACCTTTATCCGAATGAATTAAGTAACTCATGTTCCTGTGAAGACGAAATCTTTTTATAAATGTGTAACCCGCAACGACAATTGGTACGCTTGTCAAAAGTCTAACACACCTCCTTGTTGTTTCTTTGTGATATTCTTTTAAAAGTTCCATTCATCTCTTCCTGTCTTCTTCATGAACTTGGAGAAATTCTTAACAAGCAAATTTAGATTTTCATTATCCAAATTTTCTAAAGGGTCTTTATTGCTAGCTTCACAATGTGAAGTGCTCGTCTTTAAGGCTAATTCCTTCTTTTTCTTGTCAACTCCTTCTTCATCCTTTAGTCTCCCAAGTTTCTAACTCATACTCCCTTAGCTTGCCAAAGAGAGTAGTTACCATCATTGTAGTTAAATCTTTAGATTTCGATATCATTGTACTTTTGGGTTGCCAAGTTCTATTGAGACTTTTAAGAAATTATACATTGAGCTTCTCTTTTTCAAATGTTTTGCCAAGAGCCAACAAATGATTCACCACATGTATTAAATGCTTCTGCACATCAGAAATGTTTTCACCCGACAACATTCTAAACATTTCGTATTCTTGAATGAGAGTGTTCTTTCTAGCCCTCTTGGCTTCTATGGTACCTTCATGAGTCACTTCTAAGATTTTCCAAATTTCATTGGCATCTACATGTTGAGAAGCACGATAAAACTCCTTAAGTTTTAAAGTGGAGGCAAGAATATTTTTAGCTCTAACATTATATTGAGCATGTCTATTTTCTTTCAGTGTCCAAGAATTAAAGTCTTTTTCTACCTTTTTCTGTCATCAACAACTTTTGGAATGTAAGGACCATTTACAATGGCATCCTTTACTCCTCTATCAACAATTCAAGGAAAATTCTTGTGTGTACTGTCCAAAATGAATAGTTTTTCTTGTAAAAAGAAGGGGAAGATTTATAGAAGCACCTTCTGTAAAGGTTTGATGATTTCCAACCATTATAAGGATCTTTTTCGAAAACCATTTGAATGACTATCAAATAAAGCTTTGATCTCCAATTGTTAGAAATAATGGCGCATGAAACCACACATCAAGAACAAGGGTAAATTGGTTTTAAAACAATTTTGGACCCAAACCAAAGTTTTTTTCGCAAAACCTTTTCCTTTAATCCAATCAATCCAAGAGAGTAAGGTATGTTGTAAACACCCTTATGTTTTTCTTTAACATGGATTATGTTTTAAACAAAGATACCAAGAAAATATATTAAAAAAAAACCAGGTGTTAAGAACCTTAACCAATAAGCAATAAAAAGTTGAAAGGATAGAGAAAAAGATGCACACACAATTTATACCGGTTCGAGTTCTAGGAAACCCACATCGAGTTGATCCAAGTAACCCACTAGGATCTTTCCACTATAATCTTTAAGTTATAACAAAACTCACAAGCATGTGTAAGTAACCCACTATAGAGAAAAAGATGCACACACAATTTATACTGGTTCGAGTTCTAGGAAACCTACGTCTAGTTGATCCAAGTAACCCATCAGGATCTTTCCACTATAATCTTTAAGTTATAACAAAACTCACAAGCAAATGCACACCACAAATGCCTAAACTCTTGAAAACCTATCAAGAACTAAATCTACATGTAGAAAACTCACTACATGCACACCATTGAGAAACTTACTCAATGAAAATGAAAATCAGAAACGCAAATTAAGGAAAGATTTCACTTGATATGTGAAAGATGTGAAAGTTTGAAAACATTTTCTTTGTAGTATCAACTTCCCTTTGTGATCCTTTGCAAAGATCCATTGCACACAATATAAAATGATGTTTCTAAATAAGGATCAAAGTGGTGAAGACACTCAGAGGTTCTAAAAGCTCTCTCAATGAAAATCATAGTGTAAAGTATGAGAGAAAAAGTGTCACACATGAAGTCTTTTGAAAAGCTCATTTTTATAGCTTCAGAACAGATATAGTCAATTGCCCCTAGAGATAGTCGACTAAGTTGTTCTTTGCATCACCTCAGTTACTGATGAACAAATAGTTGATTATATTACCATATAGTCGACTATTTGCGAAAGTGGAAACTCATGAAGCCCGATATAGTCGATTAGATACTAAGGATAATCAACTAAATGTGAATCAATCTTAATTCTAAAAGAACATAGGATCAATCTAGTCTACTATATTAACATACAAGAGTTTCAACTCTTCAAGGTTATCAACCATGAATCAAAGCAATGTCAATCATTTTGAACTTGTTGAATTACATTCCTAGTCTAGGATGCATGTATGCATGATATCACACACGATCAAGCATTAAATCAATAACAATCATCCTAATCAACTAGTATTTATAAATTTTACAACTCATCATCAACAAAAAACTAGAAATTACAAAGTCTTCATAAACCCTTTTTGTTTACAATTAGGGCTTAGCGCGTGAAGGGTTGGGTTAGCTCACACTACATTTAGATTTGTTGTTTGGAGGTTCTTGAGCTTAGAACGCCAAGGGCGGGCTTAGCTCATGCTAGGATCCAAACTTGTTTTTTGGAGGTCCCTGAGCTTAGCACTCAAAGGTCGGGCTTAGCCCATGTTGCATCCAAACTTGTTCTCTGGAGGTCTTTGGGCTTAGCCCACGCTATGATTGTACAACTTGCAAGAATCATGTTTTCTCACTTCCAAGTGTCATTCATGGCTTTCAAGCAGTCCCAAGCATACAAAAACACTTCTATTATTTTCTAATTGATTAATCTACTTCATAAACCCCTCAAACAAGTTGAATCAAAAAACATAATAGACTGAATGTGCCTTCAAAAGATCAAAGCATGACAAAATTAGAAATTGTGTATGATGGCCAAATTAAAGATGGAATTTTGGTCAAGGGGTAGTTAGACCAAAAGCTACACATGATTGAAAGGTTCATCAGAAGAAGCATGGCTAAATAGAGAATGAGATATCGATATCTACATTGTTAAAAAACAACAACATTTAAAGAAGCATGCTCTTAACTAAATTGTTAGGTGATTGTTGATCTTAAAAAAATTGTTAGGTTATATATATTCATAAAAAAAAAAACTTTTGTAACTTTACTTACAGCCTGCATGGCATCAATTATAATTCACCTTTTAACATAAAAATTGGCATATAACATGCAAAGATGATAGAAGTTTGATTTCCTAACACTAAATATAGAGAAGATTTTGTTAGGAGAGATAAATTCTTTTAGTTTTTTTTTTGGGTATAAATCACAAATATTTTTCTCTTAAAACAATCTTGTTCAAATCAAATAGGATCATTATGGACGACAAAATTTTTCTTCAAAATATTTAACAGAACTGCATATCCAAGACTCGAACCCAAAATCTCTGATCCACGCATTTGGTGATTCTGTCTTGGGGAATATCTTGCTTTCATGTAAAAAAAATTGTTTTTCATCATATAGTTATTAGTTACATAATTTTTCCATCTTAGTAGATTTAATTCTTATTATTTTATAAGGTCTAAATATAAGATCAATATATAAGAGAAAAATAAAGTTAAAACAATTTTAAATAAATAATAGTATGAGACATTTTTTTACATTTAAAAACTAATGAAAACTAATACTTTTTAGATTTAATTAAAATATGAGTTGCTTATAATTTGAGCGCGGAAATTTCTCCTTCATAACTTTTGTGTATATCAAAGCACAAGAGGGGGGGAAAAACGTGTATAGCGATACGATATATCATCTTACTTTGAGAGTTTTAACCAAATAAAAATTCCAAGAATCAGAAAACTATAAGAAAAAATTAGGTTAGATTATAATTTTAATCCATCACACTTATGTAAGCTGTTGATATGATATTTATATGATAAGAAATTAAATAAAATAAAAAATAAAAAAAATTAATAGGAAGAGTTGAATTCATAATTTGTTATTTAAAGTTAAAACATTAAACCAATAAGACACTTGTTTTATTTAGTTAACTTTAATAACACTATTTTATATGTATTATTAGTCAAAAGTTATTAATTTTTTTAAATTATAAAATTTATAAATTAAAATAAAATATTTAATATTTAAATTCTATGTATTTATTTTATTATAAAACTTTATGTTAATATAAATTAATAAATTATTATATATAATTTTTTTATTTTATTATAATTTTAAAAAAATTGCATAAACTAATATATAGATTGGTTAAAAAAAACAATTTAATGTAATTTATACATATTACGTAAATTCAAAATAATAATTATATAATCTAAAAAATTAAAAATGTATTACTCATTATAGTTAAAATAAAAATTTATATTATTTATATGTGAAAAAATTTACATAATTTTTATAAATTACATAAAATAACTTATATAAATAATTAACATATTAGTTTATGTAATTTTCTTGATTTATTAAATTGGTATTAAAAAAATTATTTACTAAATATTTTTTATAGTTAAAATGGAAATATTAACATGTAATTTTCTAAAAAAATAAATATTAAATTTTGATTAATTTATATAATTAGAATAAAATTAATTTACGTATTAAAATAAATTTATGTAATTTATATAATTTACATATTAATTAATGTAAAATTATTAATTTATATCATTATAGTAAAAAAAACATATATCGTAGGCACAAGTTATGGCCGAACCAGTATAAATCTTGTATTTGCTTTCTTCTTCCCTACACTCTTTAATTTCCACTGTGCACTTTTTATTTCCACTTTACTTTTGTCTAAGTTATTGTTTCCGTTCTTTACTTTCTCATAACTTAGTAGTAAAGCCTAATTGAATTTAGTAATATTAAGAAGGATAATTTTTAATTAGTCAACACACATTAATAATTAATTCAACCCCACCCCTTTCTTAATTATTCTAAGGCCAAGTGATCCAACAAGCATTGCTTGGAGTGGATCCTTGGATTGATTGAGTATTTAGCCTTCCATGATCATCACCAGTGGAAGAGCAACGAAATTTGTGCAAAAAGAAGGAAGAACAAAATTGAAGAGAGGAAGAAGGATGAAAAACGGTTGAGAGAAAAAGAGAGAAAAGAGTTTGATCGTAAAACTTCCACAACAAGTTTCTAAATCTATTTTTATACAAAATGAAGTAACTAACTAACTTCGCCAATATATACAATGACTAATCAGAAGGAAAGGATGATCCTTGATTAGGCTCATCTAATCTACCTAATTAAGCTAATTACACAAAGCAAAGCCCAATTATTCAAGTGCATAGGTTCTAAATTCTAAGCCCAATATGACCCTTAAAATTGCAGAATTGGCCCAAGCTTATTTCAGACAAAATTGAATGTCTTTTCCTTAGCTTTCCAACGACTACTCGCATGCTCTATTTGGAGTTCTATATTATCCTCTAGGCCCTGCACAAGGTAGATAGGTCAAGTAAGCACAAAAATCTAAAAAAAAGCAACAGTTATCAACTAAGTCCAATTATTTTCCTAAGACCAAAACTGAGTTAAGGTGAGAAAATAAGAGTAAAAAAAAGGTCAAATAAGCTAAGAAGAATAGAAAAATATTAAACTACAAATGCTCAATCACAAAGCACGTCAATATCCCTTCTAGCCTAGATAAATAACAGAGTAAAAATAGACAATTTTCGTTAAGAACAAAAATCATATACCTAGACACTTTGAAAATGAGAAATTTTTATTTTTATAACTATCATAATTAAGATTTTTTATTGCTTGCTAGAATTCAAAGTGTTCTTACAAGCTTTGATTATTTTGGTTAGCTACGAGACTAATAAATGAGAGACTACAAGAAATTAATTTATTTTAAAGAGGTATAAACAAAAAATTATTTCATTTATAATGCCTAAAATCATATTTTCAAACAATTATTATCTCAATTCATCATTGTACTTACCAAAATCTAGAGTTGGCCGATGTCGGGGTGGACGTCGCCAAGATGGGCTCCACGATCTCGCACGTCAGACTGTGAGTACCCTTTGTTAGGAGGACAAGAGGGGAGACCTCCACAATAAAAGACTCTGACGCTCAAGTAAGTACGTGAGTTAGGTGAGAATGAGAGATAAAAAAGGGTGAGATAGAACCAGATACTTATATAGTAGAGTAAGAGCTAAGGATCCTTTTTGTAGGGGTTGTTACGGTGGTGTAATAACCCTTGCAGATAATTGCTAGTTTATAGATAATACCTAGTAGATAATTGTAGCTTATAAATAATGTATATCATATAGATAATTGAGTACCTGAAACTTAATAAGGAAGTTGCAGCATTATCATTAATATTCAAACAATGAAGTGTTTAAAGATAACTTGTCGGTCTAGCAGCTCGACTGCTAAGGGTGATACATCCATGCTTGTATGCTAGGGCTGACATGGAGGGCTAACATGTGTGTTAGAGTGCCACGTAGCTTGTCACGTCCACTATGAGCTAGCTTGAGGGCAAAAGAGGTTGTCTGATGTCGATGGAGACTGTCTGATGTCAAGGGTAGTAGCCTTAACAAGTAACAGAGCCACGAGTTTATCGAGCCCCTAAGCAAGGACAAGTGTTGTCCGGTGTCAAGGGTGGTAACCTCGACAAGTGTAAGAGTTGCAAGTTTGTCAAGCTTTTCAAGCCCCCCAACCTGGATAAGTGTTGTTCAGGCTATATTTGTTAAGTTGTCCAAGGTGGACACACTTTTCTTTTTGCAGGCAAAGTCAGACGTGTGAGGTGAGGGGAGTCTCTATATTTGACAATTTTGTCCTATATTTGAGCACAAGCGTTTTTTTTTGTCTTTTGCCGCAAGCAAGTGCAGCGCACGCGCATTACTTTTGCATGAGTGTCACTCGTAGAGTAGGCACGTACTGGAGATGCGGTACGTGGGTGTTAACCGTTTGGAAAGTGTACCAAAATGTCCAAGTAGTAAAGACTCGAAATTCTGAGTGTCGATTTCCACAGAGACTTTGTTTTGTATTTGTGTTGGATAATTTTTAATTCATAAAAATAGAAGATGAGATGACGTATAAAAGATGAGTTTAAAAGAACATGATATAAAATAATTGCTATTAATAGAAGACAAAGGAAATAATAGGGAATTCAATGAGATGGGAATGTTAGGACATAGCATGTCTTATTTGCCTAAGATGTATTATTTTATATTTTTCTCTACCAATTAGGTGAATTTTCCCTACCCACATCTATTAGAATACTTGCACTTAATGTCTCATGATGACAAGCTTATTTTACCTATCTGTCTTCCAAATGTCTTTGTAAAGACTCAACAGATAAAATGCATGAAGTCCTAATTCTAGATGCTTTCTTTGATGCATGGGAATAATGCAATCACTCTATGCCTAGCAATGATTTTATTAAGATACCCCTTCCTTTTAGTTCTATTAGAAATTACCCTCTGTCGAGCGACTAATCCCTAAAACTAATGCATGTAAGACCTTCCTGTATTTCTATTAAGGATTACCCTCTATCGAGCACCTAACCCCTAAAGATGATGTAAGGATGAATGATACATGAAATTAAAGTAAGAAAGGACAATAGGAAAGAAAACACCTATTTGCATTGATAGATATGAAGCATACAATACATCTTTTAGCTTTTTAGGCCTGTCAGGCCATAACTAAGGGTTTAGCCTCTCATATCCATAAGGGGCTTTACACTTGAAAATGGGTATAGAAACTGATGGAGGATAAGGGATGAAAAAAGGGAATAGAAAAAAATGGAAGAGAAGAAAGAATTCCCTAAGGGAGAGTTCTCAGGCTTTAGGTGTGTATTAGAGTGCTCTAAGATTCGGTGTGTCTTTTCTCCTTTGCTTGACCCTCTTTTTGTAGTAGCTAGAGTGGACTTAGGCCTGCGTACTCGTGCTAAGCTTGCGCTGCTCACTTAGCATGGGCGCCTGTATTCGCGCTTAGTGCACCTCTTCTCGCTTAGCGCCAGTGCATATTTTTGCGCTAAGCACGTGCTGCGCGCTGAACACGCCTTGGGCTGGGCCTGATGCCAAAATCTTTCTTTTTCATATTTTTTCTATTTTATGCATCTTTTTGGCTTTTAATCCCTCCTTTTCATATCTGCAAGCCATAATTAAAAAAAGCATCAATTCTTAACAATTAAGCATAAATAACTGCTAAATAAATATTTTTTAGGTTATTTTCATTATATTTTCGTTATAAAAAATAACTCATATTTAGTAGTTATCAGTGGGTGAGTGGGGCTGCATCGGGGTGCGAAATTTTAAGGACTCAGTTTAGCTCCCACCAATTACTGAAGAGTCACGCCTTCACTTAAATGGAATGGACGTTGATTTTTTATCACCGTCACTTTGAATTTCTGCTTTCTCTTCCTGAAACTTCTTTGCCTTCTTCTCGTGATATGTGATTTCCCCTTCTCCTCTGATTGTCTTCTTTGTTTTTAAGGTATTCTTTCTCTTCACCATGTGTTTCATTTCTAACTTTGCCATGGGTATAAGCAGTAGTGACTTTGGGGTTTGATTCAATGGTTGTTGGTGGACCAAGAGGTCATTCTCATTGGCAGCTCCTCAGAGGAGGAGACTCTCTCCATGGAGCTTCTAATAGCAAGTCCTTTTCTTCTAAGAGGATGGTTGGCTTGTGCTGTGTTGGCGAAGGTACTTCTCGCCTCCGTAGGAGGGTGCAATCTTTTGCTGCCTTTCTAGATAGGGAACCCGTTCTAGTCACCATGATCCTTCCCCATTCTACTTCTTGGGGAGCAAGGAGGAGTAGTGGCGGGGACATTAGGGTTTCCGCTATATGTGGCATAGCCGTAATGCTGGGTCTCCTTCGTCCCCTCTTACTGTCGCTGGCTATGAGTAGGTAAGGAATGATGTTTTGACATATCACTCATTTGTTACCTCTCCGGCGAGCATCGCTGCTCTAGAGTGCCAAGTGAATTTGGCCAACCCGAAGGATTCCTATAAAATAGTTGTCCAAGCTTGTCGGAGTGATGACTTCCCCTTTTTGAGGATAGTATCGGGTTGTCAATCCTTCTTCTTTATGTACTGCTATCTCTTTGATGTCTTGGGTTTGATTCTCCCCATGAAATCTTTTCAATGTTCTCTGCTTGAGAACTTAAATGTAGTCCCCTTTTAGCTTCATCCCAATAGTTGGACTATGGTCAGGGCCTTCGAGGTCTTGTGCCTTTTCTTCAACATAAGACCCAGTGTGTCGGTATTTTTGTATTTTTTTTTCAAATGAAATTGACATGCAAGATTGGTTGGGTCTCCCTGAACAACGTGTCCAAGAAGTTGCTCGAGTTTGACTTGAACGTGTTTCATCACTTCAAGGACTGTTTTTACAAAGTCCTGGCAACTGACGTCATGGCTGATGAATTGCCACTGATCTTCAATCGGGATGAGGAACCCCACTTCCTGTTCTACTACAATCAGACCCTACTAGGTTCAAGTCTTTTGATAAGGATCTGTTGATCATAATGGAGAGGGTTGACAAGGCTACCTTGGAGCAATTGTCAGCCTCGCTAGATGCGCATGCCATCTTGTCGCTTCCCTCGACAAATGATTCTTTCGCTGCCTAGGATGGTAAAGTGTTTTACCTTGTCTTCTTTTATGTCTGATGCAGGTTTTAACCTAAATTAAGTCTTGTTGTATTTTTGCTTGTTTTGCATATATAATGGGTGACTTTGCTTGAAGGCCCTTGGTGAAGCAGGTTGGACCTGTTGCTGGAGTCGTGCCACCGTTTGCTATCGAGCCTCCTGTTGAAGAAAGGGGTCAACCTACTACTAGGGTTGGCCTTAATGATGATGGAGTTATTGAGGTCTCCCCCAATATGCCTTCCTCTATTTTAGCTAAGAGGAAGCGTGATGACAACTTTGGGGTGTCAGGCCGTAAGAAGTCGAGGGCTCCTTTCAGCCTTTGAGCTATGGTGTAGGCTGCCAGGGTAATGTTCGGTTCAGGTTCAAATCTCCTTCCTGCTCCTAGTTCACAAGGTTTGCCCTCGGCCTCATTGGTTATCCAGGCTTCTATTGCTACTCTTGCTCCTCCAACTCCTCCTTTTGTGCCTATTCAGGAGGTTTCTGTTTCTTCTCCTAATATGGTTATTGCACCGATCTCTTTGGCCGCCCCTATCATGGCTCCTCTATCCACTGTTGTTACACCCTTGAAGGAGAAAAGGAGGGAGAGAAGTTGAACTTTGAAGTGTGTCTCATAAGTTTCACATTCATCAAAGTTATGACAAGTATTACACATGCTTCTATTTATAGCCTAGGTCACTAACTAAATGAAAGCTTCCTTGAGAAGCTAGAGCTTAGCTACACACATCCCCTCTAATAGCTAAGCTCACCTCCTTGAGAAGCTTCCTTGAGAGACTAGAGCTTAGCTACACACACCCCTCTAATAGCTAAGTTCACCTCATGCCAAAATACATGAAAATGCTTAGCTACACACACCCCTCTAATAGCTAAGCTCACCCTCATGCCAAAATACATGAAAATACAAAAAGGTCTCTACTACAAAATACTACTCAAAATGTCCTGAATACAAGGCTAAAACGCTATACTACTAGAATGGCCAAAATACAAGGCCTAAAAGAAGGAAAACCTATTCTAATATTTACAAAGAAGAGTGGACCCAACCTTGGCCCATGGGCTTATAAATCTATCCTGAGGTTCATGAGAACCCTAGGGCCTTCTTTAGCCACTATAGCCCAATCCTCTTGGAGTCTTTTATCCAATACCCTTGGGGGGTAGGATTGCATCATCCCCTCCCCCCTGGAAAGGATTTGACCTCAATTCTAGAGGTTCTTGATACTCTAGGCTTCTTCCCTAGACACCTATAAAAAGAATAAAAACATATATATTAGTGGTGTTGGGTATGTTAAAGTGGGGTAAGGTTTGAAAACCCCTTTCCTGGGCATCTTCCCATAAAGGAACATGGTTCCTCACCAACTCAATGAGTGGTGCTACAAGTATAGAAAAATATGGGATAAGCCTTTTGTAAAAGTTTGTTAAGTCATGGAAGCCCTAAATTTCCCTTATACTTGGTGGAGTGGGCCACTCAGGAATGACCTTTATTCTCTTAGGGTCCGTTGTAACGACCCGCCTGGTCGCTACGATATCATTACTCTAAACCGCAAGAATTTCAATTCTTAAATGAAAATTTTGTTAATTTGCTTATGAAAAATTAAAGTAAAATTTTAATTTCACGATATACATTCCCAAACAACGCACCATTACTTAAGTGAATATATATATATATATATATATATATATATATATATATATATATATATATATATTAGTATAGTAACCCAGTACACATCATTCACATAATGAAAAGTAAATTTGTTCATACATATAATTAAGTTTGTGATTTACATCTTCAATTCAACAAAAGAATTATGGAACCAGGTATGGAGGGGTTGATTAACAAAACATAACTCTCTCCCAAAATAATCCCAACATCATCATGTCGACTCGGCGGCTCCACAAAAGAATCTCACTTCCTGTACTTTACTTCTGTCATTCTGCTCCCACGAACAAGGATTCGCAATCATCACAGGTATCAACCACACGATACAAAAATTGCAAGGGTGAGTTCATTATAAAAGGAATTAATACTAAAATCAAATAACCACAATTACTAAGAAAACATTAACAAATATCATAAGCTTACACAAATATTCATTAATCCAACACACACTCAACAAATAATCATCATTCGTCCATAGTTCCAATCAATCATGTTCAGTATGATGCATGCACCTGACCTCAACTCTCAAATACAAATGTGGTACCATCCCTAAGGAAATAGCCTAAGTGTGTCTACACGACACTCTCACTTAGGAAAACTAGGCAGTAAGTGTTGAGGTCACCCTGTCGTGCACAGGCAACTCCCCCCCCCCCACGGTGATCAGCTTGAGTCTCAAGGGAGTTCCAAACTGAGTGACATGCCCCCAAGTACAAGTATTTTTCCTCATGAAAAACTATGAATACTTACTAACAAAGTTTGTACTATTTCCATGCAATATGAAGTATGAAACATGGGCACCATCAATGCAATGACCGTGGATAATTAAAGATTCTAAGCCATCCCCCTCCAAAGATGCTTAAAACTCTTTAACCACTATATTTCCGCCACCAGGGATATCCAACAAGGTCACTGCACCCCCCATGTACATACACAACATACAACGTATGAAACATGGGCACCATTAATGCACTGACCGTGGATAATTAAAGATTCTAAGTCATCCCCCTCCAGAGATGCTTAAAACTCTTTAACCACTCTATCTCCCCCACTAGGGATATCCAACAAGGTCACTACACCCCCATGTACATACATAACATAACATCATCACGATGCATTTTCAACATCATCCACATTTTTTCTCAATATCATCCTCAACATCAACATCATCTCATCTTAATGACATTAACAACAACAACATCATCATCTCATATTAACACAATCATTAATAACAACATAAACTCATGTTAACATAGTCTTCAATAACAACATCAACTTATGTTAACATAGTCAACAATAACAACATCACCTCATATCAATATTATCATAAACACCAACGTCACCTAATATCAACTAATGTCATCAATAGAAATATCATCAATAAGTCACACTCCGCATATACATATATAGTTCATGCCTGAGATTCACACTCCCCAGGTCTTTAGACAACACAAGTCTAATAAAAGCAATAATGTTCTTCGTCAATAATAGATATATCGCATCTCATTAGTCAAAAACATTGTTTTCTTGAAAACCAGCATGCAACAGGGACAGGCATACATCCCCATAGTTTGGTTCCCTGACCCCAACCAGGGTATCAAAAATGGTAAATTATAATAAACTCCCCTCACATATTGTGAGCTCTCTGTCAATTCCTCTTTGCGTCACTCGGAGGTCTCTCTTGTTAACGCTCGTCAATCCAAACGCAAGTTTCTATATACCAAATTGAAGGAAATTTAGTATAGATTTCAAAAATAAAGTTAATAACAATATTCAGAGTCAAATACCCCTATCAAAACATAAAAGGGCTAAGGGGTGCTTCGGGTTCTACTAAAAGGAGACATCATTTTGAAATTCCGATCACGCCAATGTGACCGGGGTTTAGTGAAGGTCATGAAAATAACATCCATTTCATAAAAAGATAACTTTTACAACGTCTCATTTTCAAGGGTTTTTCAAAGGAAGTGTAAAAACATCCAATAATGGTTCCCAAGTCAGAAAAGATGGTTGTTTTACGCTGTTGGGCGTATTTGAAGCCCACAACACTCACCCAGGCGAGCTTAGCTTGCTTGGGCAAGCTGATCCATAGCTCAAATTTTCTGCTTCGGTAAAAAAATCATGTCTCACACTCCATATGTTATATTGGAAATCCCAACGGTCAAACTGTGGATAATTTTCTTACGAACCTCCAGAAACAATTGGAAGACAATCCAATGGTTAACGAATCCAGGAGAGTGATTTTACTAAAATAGGTTTAGGTAAAAATTTGAAATCTCATAACTTCACCTTAGCTCAACAAACTCAACATCTACATCAAGAAATTCACTCATGACTAATTCAAGTCATACTTCAACTCATTCTAGTCAACCATATATTCAAATAACACAATAAATACAATTAAACATCAATTTATAATTAGTAATATTTCAGGGTGTTACATTCGTGGGAACCCCTTGATCACTATTTAAAAAATTAAGGAAATTAATGCAATAAAACATTAAGGTGTCCCATATGAGCACCTAGGTTTGTATTAAAACCAAAAATAAGAACAAACCTACCTAATGAGTCCCTATGTACACGAATCATGAAAATGTTGGGTGCATGAGTGATTTTACAAAAGAAGGTTGCACCACTCAACACATTCATCATATCACCTATTTTAGGGATTTGGTGCCTAATAATACATATTTTTGGCACCAACAAAGCACAGAGATTTAAGCTCTTACGAACCAAACCTTCATCCAACAACGCCTTTACTTGAGGAATAACCTCACGCCCAAGAGGTGTGGCAGTGCTAACAAGTGTCTTTTTACAAAGGAGAAGATGTGGAGGTTGTCTAAGAGGGGAAGTTTCTTTGATGTTTATCTTTATTGTAAAATGACTTCCTTTTTAGCTAACCTCTTGGAGGAGATACTTACCTCCTTACACTCCTCCTTAACCATTAAAGGTTGTCCTTCTTCTTGGGGGTAGATTTCTTCACTAGATTCTTCCCCTTCTGCTTCTTCACTTTCATTATAGGAAGGTGAAGTAGTAGCCTCATCTTGGCTACTATAAATGTCTTGGTCCCTCATAATCATGGTTTTCTTGGTGGGGCATTGAGAAGTAATGTGTCTTCTTCCAAGACATTTAAAGCACTTTTAGAGCTAGTCTTCTCTTGCATACTAGCCTTAGGGGGTTGCTTTTCTATTGTCTTCCCCTTATCATCTTTGGGCTTAGAAGGTGTCGCCCTTAAGATGCCTTGACCTTGGTCTTTCTTTGGATAAGAGTGAGAGCCATAAGATTTTGAAGTAGACTTCCTTTTAAGTTATTGCTCTACCCTTATTTCTCAATCTAAGTAAGCCTCTACATTGTCCTTCCCATGGAAGTATGGGAGGTTACTCTTAGCTTCTTGAGGCTTTCTTTCCTTTTCTCTCCTATTGGAGTGAGGTGTAAAATATGACCTATGCCTTCCTTCATAATAGTCACGAAGCTCTTCACTTAGTTTCTTGCAAGAGTCATGACTACAATAGGAGGCATATTTTTCTTTTCTTAACTATATTAGTATTTCCCTTCTTTCTTCTTCCCTTGCCTTCCTCTCATCTTAATTTATTTCTACCCTTTCTTTTCCTTTTTCTTTTCTTTCTAGTTTTTCTTTCCATAACTTGAGGGAACTCAACTCATCTAAGATTCTAGATAGAGGGTTCTTATGACTAGTACCCTCACCATTAACACTAGATGAAAGATGACTCATGTTGGTTCCTAAGTTGTGGTTCTTTCTTGCTGGGGGTTTTCAAAAGGTAAAAGCTAGGGTTCAAAAGAACTCAAGATAAGCGTGATAAAGCAAGAAGAAAGTATTATGCAATAACAAGATAAACTAGGCGTGGCTAGTAAAGACAATAAGCTATGAAAGTAAGCAAAAAAATAAAGTGCCAGAAAATGTAAACTAGGCGGATCCTAAGAGTGTTTGGATGACCACATTTAAGGTTCCCAACAAAACACTCACTATCCTAAGGGAAAATTGCCTAAAATTATTACACACAAATGGAAGTTTGTTACTAAATTTGAAAGCAATGAAGGTAAGGAAATTGCCAATTACAAAGTTACAAAAAAATCCTTAATTTGGGTGGTTGTTCTCTTTTTGGTGTTTCACTCAATTTGGAGTGCTTCTTAATCCAATAGCTCTTAAGGTGGTTGGCCCCTTGCTTCTTGACTCAAATTCTTCAAGGGATGACACCAATCCTCCTTTCCAAATCCCTATATGGCAACTCACAAACAAGGAAACAAAGAGACAAGCAATAACCAAAGACCAAAAAATGAAATGAAAGCTAAACCAATAGATTTTTAACAAGACAAATTTTCAAGGATTATTCAACAATTAAAGCAATGAAAAACGCACAAAAAACAAAAAAAAACTCAAGAAACCTCTAGTTTTGGCACTTGTTTTCACACTACTTTTCAATTGAAATTTCACAACTAAGATTGGTATAAAATAGGCACCAATTATAGAACAAATTTTGAGCCAAAACAACAAGCACATTTCCCTTTCACTTTTTTTTCCTGTCACCTTGTGTGATTTTTATTATTTTTTCTTTTTATTCAAATCACTTAGTTCTTTTTTTCTAATTTGTTTCCAGATGTCTAGAAAATTCAGTAAAACTTTCAGCTCAAAATTCGCAGTGACCAATTCCCATTAATTTTTACAAGTTTGTATGTTTAAGCATGGTATATTGATTTCCTTAGGCTTAATTTCAACCTTCCTATGTATGTTGAATTCACTAGGCTTGTTTACCACATTTTTAGGAGTTCAATATTCACTTAGGATCAAAATTTCAGCCAACAATTCAATCACCAAAACTCAAATTCACAATAGACACAATCATAAGGAAACCAAAAAGTTCAAGAAAAGGTTCACAATAAAAAACTCTCTAAGAATTTTGCATGAACATGTTAAGGACTAATTAACATGCAAGATTCAACTTAAATAAACTAATAGGCTAAAACAATTTCATACACTCATGAACAAATGAGTTAGACAAAGAAACAAGAAAAATAAAATTCAGCATAACATAAGGAATCTTATGTGACAAGTTTCATGACTAGACATGACTTCTACGACAAAACTACAACAGGTGAACAAGTCACTCTAGATTTTTGAGGTTTTCTTCTACTTTAATGTTTTGATAAGAATTTTATGGTTTAGGTTTCAGCCACAAAAAATAGCAAAACAAAACTCAAAGGAACTTAAACTCAACACAATTCATGGTTCAAGAACAAGAACAAGAAATTTGAACCATAGAAAATCAAATCTAGCTTCTATAGCAAGTTTAATTTGTGGAAATTCTAAAAAATCATGTTAACAACATTTAGCACAAGACATTTAAGGAGATACATGGATAAAAATGAAGAAACAACAATGGAGGAGAAGGTAAAGCTAAAAATTAATGGAGGTTTAAGGAGCACCTACTTGAAGCTCTTGTGCTTTGATTACTACTTGATGGAAGCTTGCTTAAGAAACTTTTGTGGAAGCTGAATCTTTAAGCTTCAATGAGGTCTTTCAATGGTGATTTTCAGCCATGGAGTTGCAGCGGAAGATAAAGGAGAAGAGGTGAGAGGAGGTGCCATCCACTAGGGAATAAGCCATGGAAGAAGAAGCTTCACCACCAAAAGAGTGTCTTGGATAAGAAGCTTAGAGAGGAAGCTTCAATGGAGGAAGAGAATGAAAGAAAGAGAGAGAGAGAGAGAGAGAGAGAGAGAGAGAGAAAGTTGTTGGACAAGTGGCCTCAATAACTTAAGAGGGGGGGTGAATTAAGTTTTAAAATTTTCCCACTAACAAATTTTAACCCCCTTTTAAATAATATATGATAGGCTTAGAATGCAGAAGAAGAAGAAGCAATCAATTTAATAATGTTCTTTTAAATGTGCAAGACAAAGTAAACTACAATAAAATAACTAAGATAAGGGAAGAGAGAATTACAAACTCGTTTTATCCTGGTTTGGCCACTTCCCATGCCTACGTCTAGTCCTCAAGTAACCCACTTGAGATTTTCCACTATCTTTGTAAACTTTTTACAACTTCTTAACACACCTTGGGATTCCTCTCCCCTGTGTTCAGGATTCTCACAAGTCAAGAGATGAACAATCTCTTGATCACAACAATGTTTTTAGAATGTTCAGAATAATTTCTCTCTTTTAGAGATGATAATACAAATTGAAGATCTTAGAAGAATACTCAATTGATTTGCAAGTGTTTGGCCAATAGTTGTTTAAAGAACATTTGACAATTAAGTTCTCTTAGAACATCTCTCTCTTACTTTTCAAAGTCAGACACACATATATATAGGCCCATTGTGCCTTTTCAAAATGGTTTGAAGAGATGTGTCTTTTCAAAAAGCTTTTCTGAAGTTTTCTCACTGTTAATCGATTACACAGTTATATTTTTGAAGAGTCATGACTTTTCAAAGGTTTTTTTTGAAATCTCTTCACTGGTAATCGATTACATAGATCAAAATTCAAACAGTTTTGTGTCGTTAGTCAAAAATATCTTCACAAACTCTCTGGTAATCAATTACACAGTCTGGTAATCGATTACCGGTTCAAAAATATCTTTTTGAAGTAATTTAGCCTTTGATAAAATAGTGTTTTATACTAAAGATTGAGGCCAAACTAAAGCAATCAAATTGAGATTCTTTAAACAAACTTATTAAGTTCTTATCTTAGATTTACTTGATCTTGTTCGCTTGACCTTGAATTAATCTTGAAGCAATCTCTATTTGCTTAACCTTGAATGTTACTTTAAGCAATCTTGTTTGATTATACTTTGGCATCATCAAAAACCTGTATTCATACATTTACAAAAGTGGCTTGGGAATGAAGGAAAGATAGGGAGAGAAAGTTAAACTTTGAAGTGTGTCTCACAAGACTCACATTCAACAAAGTTATGATAAGTGTTACACATGCTTCTATTTATAGTCTAGGCCACTAACTAAATGAAAACTTCCTTGAGAAGCTTATTTGAGAAACTTCCTTGAGAAGCTAGAGCTTAGCTACACACACCCCTTCTAATAGCTAAGCTCACCTCCTTGAAAAACTTCCTTGAGAAGCTAGAGCTTAGCTACACACATCCCTCTAATAGCTAAGTTCACCCCCAAGCCAAAATACATGAAAATGCTTAGCTACACACACCCCTCTAACAGTTAAGCTCACCCCCATGCCAAGATACAAGAAAATACAAAAAGGTCCCTACTACAAAAGACTACTCAAAATGTCACGAAATACAAGGCTAAAACCATATACTACTAGAATGACCAAAATACAAGGCCCCAAAAGAATGAAAACCTATTCTAATATTTACAAAGAAGAGTGGACCCAACCTTGGCCCATGGGCTCAAAAATCTGTCCTGGGGTTCATGAGAATCCTATGGCCTTCTTTAGCCGCTCTAGCTCAATCCTCTTGGAGTTTTCTATCCAATACCCTTAAGGGGTAGGATTGCATCATGTCATCTCCTTCTTCTTCAGCTTCACTGACTCCCCTTCTGTTGTTCTGGTGTCGGCATCGCTTTTCTCCTCTTCTTCTCGCCCTAGTGTCTCCCTGGAGCACGTCTACACTTCTCATGATACTGACTCGATGAGGAGCATGGGGTATAGGTCGGAGCAGAGAACCCAGACTGGCTTTGTCTCTACTTTTGACAAGAACCTTATTTGGTTGGTTGGGGTTCAAAATCCAATTGATTTTGTGAAGGCCTTCCATTAGAGAAGTCTAGCAATTCTGAAGGAGAATGGGAAAAGGCACCAAGAGGCACTAAGCAAGATGGCATACTTAGAGGCTAAGGTTGCCAAGTGGAGGGCCACTGCTTGAACTATTTGGAGAGTGGAACGCCCCAAGGTGGCCAATGCCACTATTTCCTTTGCTAAGGTCGTGAGGTCGAACCACCAGTTGTCGCCCAAGGTTAGTGGTGTTCTTGCTAAGTTATTGTGCACCAGATTTGATGGTGATGAGCTATTTGAGCAGTGCAAGGGCTTCTAGAGGGAGAAGAATGAATAGGCTAGCAAGGTGGAGAGCACTGTTGTCGAGAAGGAAGAGCTTGCCAAGGTGGTTGTTGACCTAGAGGCCCGGTTGAAGGAGGCGAAGTCCAAGCTAGAGGAGACTGAGCTAAGGGCGTCCAAGGAGAGAGAGGCCATCAAAGAGCTTGAAGAGGAGTTGTTGGTGTATAAGAAGAAGGTCGTAGAGCAGGATGAAAAGGGCTTTTATAAGGTCATCAGGCAGGCTGGGTGGAGCCGTTTGACGTTTAATCAATCCATTGAAATCCTAGGGTTTGTCCCCCCCCCCTTTTTTTTAAAAAAAACATCGACGAGTGAGAACTTTTGATCTGCCTCTAGGTTCACTTGAGGCTCATGCACAGTGCCCCTCATTGCCCCAGTGTAAGGCTTTGAGGTACCAATTTTCATCTTTCGTCATGACCTTGTAGCTGGGAACTTATTGGGTGAGAACTTCTAATCAGCCCCTAGGTTCGCTTGAGGTTTATGCATGGTGCCTTTCATTGCCCTAGTGTAGGGCTCTAAGGTATCCATCGTTGTTTTGTTTTCACAACCTTGTAGCAAGGAAGAATGAAAGAGGCGGTTTGATTCTCACAAAAATAATTTTTCAAGGACGAGAAATAGTTGAAGGATTTTTTTTTTCAGTTGACGGGTTAAGTCAAATGACTCCTATTCTTGATAACTCACTTCTCTCTAAAAAAGACAAACTTTCCGGAATGATAAAATGAGGTCACATGAATGCCTATATTTTTACTTGAAAACACAATCAATCAAATACTTTTTTTTTCTTTTTCTTTTTGAACTTTTTTTGCTTTACTCGTCGTTTTACGGCACCCCACCAATGTGCAGGATGAGTAATCTCTGATTGAACGGTCTTGGAAGTCAACACTCAAGAGCGCAGGTCACTTGAACAAACAAACCAATGGCTTACACTCACATTCCGGTGGAAGTTGAATAAGCAAAGATGTGTTTGTGAGAGGATGAGAGAGATAAGGATGTCAAATTTATCCATATTATTTAATATTGTAATTGTGGTTTACAATAATGGCATAAACTTGAAAATTTTGATGAGTCATTAGAGACATCTAACAACAGCTTTCAAAATTGCCCTATGTGTGGTGTCGCTTGTCAATGTTAGGATTCACAAGCGATTCTCCTTAAATTTCAGCTAGCCCGCATCAATTAGACTTTGCACCCTATGCTTCAAGGTCATACAATGCTCAATGGAATGTCCCAGAACTCCTCCATGATATGCACATGTTGCGTTCGAGTCGTATCCTCAGAAAAATGGAGGTTGAGGAACCTTGGTTGGGGTTATGGCTACCATTGAATTATTGAGTAGATATGGAAGCAAGTTAGCATAGGATACCGGAATTAGGGTGAATTCTATAGGCTTTTTCGCTGCAAAATTCATTTTTTGGTTAGTGTTTTGGTTTGTGCTAAAGGTGGTGTTCGTCATTGGAAGTGCGGTAGACAGGCTTTGTGGTTGATTTAGGGATGGCCTTTGTGGATGACTGGGTGGTGGGTAATGAGAAGGGTTGATATTGGCTATGTAATGATGTTGTTGAGCTGGTGGGGGATTTGGCCATGTAGGAATGACAGCCTCAACATGGGTTCCTTCCTCATTCTCATCCTCTTCATTTGCCCCAGTTTTCTCATTCATCCAAGCAGGATGATCAAATTTTCCTCTTTTCAGACCCGCTTCGATCCTTTTGCCGACGAAGACCAAATCCACAAAGCTTGAAGGTGCGTACCCCACCATTTTTTCATAGTAAAGCACTGGTAATGTGTCTACTATTATTGTGATCATCTCTTTCTCCGTCATTGGAGGTGCCACTTAAGCTTTCCAGGTCTCTCCACCTTTGGGCGTATTCTTTGAAAGATTCGTGCCCCTTTTTGCACATGTTATGTAGTTGCATCCTATCCGGAGCCATATCAGAATTGTACGGATACTACCTAACGAAGGCAACCATTAGGTCTTTCCAAGAATGGATTCGGGAAGATTCCATGTTAGTGTACCAGGTAACAGCTACCCCAGTAAGACTTTCTTGGAAGAAATGTATCAGCAGTTCCTCATCTTTTGTGTATGCCCCCATTTTCCGATAATACATCTTTAGATGGTTCTTGGGGCAAGTAGTCCCCTTGTACTTGTCAAAGTTTGACACCTTGAGCTTGGGAGGGGTGATGATATTGGGTACTAGGAACAACTCTTCTAGGTTAGCAAAGGCATAATCTTCGCCTCCTTCAATGGCCCTGAGCCTTTCCTCTAGATGATCCAACTTTCCTATTTTTGCCATAGCATGAGGGTTTTTACCCGCTGTGGAATGCAAATGGTGTGGTTGTGGATGATACTGAGGGCCCTCCAAAGTGTTTTGCAGGAGTATACCACCAACTACTTGCCCTTCAGTGGCATATCCGAGGCAAGGCTCGAAGTCGACTAGATTGTGGTGGGGTATTTCATATGTCTCCCCCATGAGTTGAGAGACATGTGCATGATGAGGTTGTTGGCTCTCAATGAGTATGAGAGTGGAGTTATTGACATCCTCACCGGGAGTGTACGCCACATAGGGTGGTGTATAGTTGGGAGGCAAGCCATATGGCGGGAAGGCGTGCTAGTTTTGAATTTGCACATCATGGGAGCCGCCCGTACTTCCAAAATCTTTGCCTATCATATCTGAGGTTGGATGATTCATTTGGTTGAGGCCAGATGGGGGCGTCGGGTTCACCTTAGCAACAGTGCTGGTACCGGCAACTGTAACCGCATTGGCTTCCATTATCTTCTTCATGCTCATCATGGCCTCCATCATTATGGCCATTTGCTCTTTCATGGCCTCCATGTCGACTTCATCTGCTCTTGCACCTCCTCTACTTCACCCATTACTCTAGCTCTAGCACAGGTTTGGTAAGGGCACCGTAAAACATGTTCTTTTCTTTTTTATAACAATGATTAAGTTCATTTTTTTTCAAGGAAAGAATGCAATGAGCAATGCAACCAATGAAAAGCATGGATGTATGCGAATGATGCACGGTTGAAGTATTACAAATTTTTACACAGGACATGGGGTTGAATCAATTTAGATTTTCAACATGGTCCATGACATCTTTGTCAAGGTGAAACTGGAAGTAACAAGGACATCAACAGTCCTAAATGTGTTTGGCAGTAGACGAAGCAGCGATGTAACTCGATCCATCTTTTGCCCCAATTTTTTACAAGGTGGTTAATTCCATACTTCAACTTGACTTGATTAACCTTTTCATAAAAGCATGAGCTTGGTTCAACCCTATAATCCTAGGAATGGAAATTTTGATTGCCAATACTTCGACAACATTTCATAGAGATGAAAGACTTGGGAATACGTATGCTATGCATGGAAAATTTAATTATGAAATTGAGATGCCCGAAGAAACATCTTTTCTTAGTTAGCCATGCATTAGATACCATGTTCAATCATTTTTGTTTTTTAAGAGAAACAGGTTTATGATCCCAACATGGTTAACTCATGGTACCTAACACATGCAACTAAGAATGCAGTGTAAACTTTCATGCTTCCTTTTTTTGTTTTTGTTTTGCAGAGGAAAATGCAAGGATCATGCATGAGTAAACATGAAAACAAATGGTATGCAAAAACATGTTAGATGCAGATGCATGGTGATGAAATGACTTATGCAAAATGCAATGCATGAAATGATAAGTGACAAATGCAGGAACAATACGTCCATTACGATGCCATGAAGAGATGTTTATGTGATGCATGATATGAATGCATTTACGAACACGAGAGCCCGAAAAATCATCTCTTCTTACTTGCGCATTCGGGGGCGCAGTGCCCCATGTGTGCAGTTAAGAAGGTGATATGGACCTTCCGGCTTCCCGTGACAAAAGACAAGACCAACATACAACGCGTGCGTGACGACATGATGTAGACATGCAAAAGCACAACACAGGGATGTACACAGTATGGCAATATCCACAAATAATCATACAACAAAGGCGTACATGACATTTAGGTTATATGCATGACAATGTTTAAAAGGCACGCAGCGTGTTCGCTTCGTGCCCCTATTTTAGGGACCTAAATAGGAGGAACTAAAAGGCTTTTAGTGATAATTCCCAAGGTGGTCATATCTCTCTTGATGGTTTCTAGAGGTATCATCCCCTTCGAAAAACATATTGCGGCAGTAGGGACTACCAGCAACAATATGTTATCAAAGAGAAAAACTCAAGATGAGGGTTCACTGTTATCAAGCAAGTCGAAGACCCAGCATGACCACAGATTCACCTCCACTCCTTATGTTCCCATGGACTTGGGTATAGGACCCCTTTTCAACTCACCGTGAGTACAAATAGTGTTGGTGTTTGTGTGTACAAATAGTGTTGGTGTTTGTGTGCATCAAATGAATAAATATTTATCTCATGCATACATTTCAAAAACACACTAAAAGCATCAAAGAGTTATATACAAGAACGTAAGAGAAATAAAAGGAAACCGACAAAAGAGGAAGTCATGATATTGCACGAGATTAGAAGGCCTAACTCTCTAAAAACAGTCCCCAGTGGAGTCGCCAATTGTCGCAACCTACCCTTCGGCGGGAGGGCGACGCGGGGCTCACGGGTGCATCTCCCATGGGAGGAAAATGCGCGGAGTCGCCACCAACATTTATTCGAGGAAAACGTTGGAAAAATCGGAAAAGGTGTGGTCTACAAACTTTAATCGTGAAAGGTTCGGGAGTTGTTTTTACGCACGAGGAAGGTATTAGCACCCCACGCGTCTGTCACAAGGGACGACAGCCTTTAATCAAGTGTGCAAATATGACTTCAATTTGTTTTATTTTCCCCTTTTTTATGTTTTTATGTTTTTTATGGGTCTTTTGTATTTTTTATCTTTTTGTGGTCGACAAGGGTGTTTCCCTCGCTCCTACGTATCCTCAATTGCGATGAGAAAATCAGACCTACGTAGTTCTTTGAGAACTAAACATTGGTTAAGTTGTTTTTATCTTTTTTCGCAAGATATATTTTAACCGAACAAAAGTCGTTTAAGGCATTGGACCATTAAACGATCTTTTGATTTTTGGAAAGGAGAGAAACGTTAAGGCGTTGGACCATTAACGATCTCTTGGTTTTGAAAGGAGAGAAACGTTAAGGCGTTGGACCATTAACGATCTATTGGTTTTTGAAAGGAGAGAAACGTTAAGGCGTTGGACCATTAACGATCTCTTGGGGGGGTCGACAAAAGCGGGGCTTTTGCTCCTACGTATCCTCAATTGTGATGAGAAAATCAGACCTACGTAATTCTTGCAAAAGCGGTAAAGTTACATGTTGATTTTATGCTTTTGAACGGTCCATGTTAACCGATAAAAGCAAAGAGGACCGTTTAAGGCGTTGGACCTTAAAACGGTTTTTAGTGATTTTTGCGGACAAAGCTTGATTTGTGAGTTGATTTTAGCCTTAGTTTCACTTTGGTTATTAGTCAATTCATTCAAGGAAACTTCCAAAGAAAAACATCCAATTGATTTTTTTGATTACTTTATTATTATTTTTTCAAGATATTTTGGTTATTTTATTATTTTTTTGCCTTTTTTTTGTTTAACCGTGGTTACAGTGTGAACGATTGGTTAGATTTTGCTTTAACAGTGATTAAACGAGATTACAATGCAAATGATCGGTTGAAATTTATTTTATCATGTATTAGGCGACATAATGGCTTAAACGATCGGTTAAAGCTCGTTAAAAACGGAAGAAAAGAAAATCGAAAGTGAACGAAATAAAGATGAAAGCCAACAAAACAAGAAATGAATTGAAAGTCTCGGATTCGAAAACTTACGGGTTGAAGAATGAAGAACGAACGAAGAACGGATGAAAAGCGACGGAAAACCTTCACAGATTTGCTCACGGAAACGTCTCGGAAGCATTACGGAAGCACCTCGGCTTGGATTTTCTTCACGGAAACAATTTTTTCACCCAAAAAAGCCGAAATGCATAGCCAAGGGGGTTAGGGACCCTTTGGAATAGCCTCCCTTCGCCTATTTATAGGAAAAGGGGGGAGGAGGTTGCCGCCCAGCTCGCCTAGGCGAGCTGGGTTGCTTCCTCCTTAAATAACTTAGCTTCCAAAATGTTCTAGAAGGGCTCAGGTTCGAAAATTTGAAAATTGCTATGTGCACCCCACCTTGATAAGTTCACCCTCCTTTTTCGTAATTTACGGAAAAGTTACAAAAGCATATAGAACTTGATTTTCTTCTTTTTCCTCTTCCCTTTCACCAATATCAAGTGAAATATGCTTACCCAAGGTTTTTGGAAATTTTATGGAAGCATTACGGAAGCCTCGGAAGTATATAGGACTTGATTTTCTTCTTTTTCTTCTTCCCTTTATCAAGTGAAATATGTTTACTCAAGGTTTTCGGAAATTTTATGGAAGCATTATGGAAGCCCCGAAAACCATTTTTCAACAAAACGTGGAGGATCTTAATAAGTTCACCCCCCTTTGCTAAATACACTCCCGCCTATTTACACACCCCACTTTGCTAAATATAGTCCCATTTTCGTGTTTTTAACCGGTTTCTTCCCGAAATATCTCGAAACTTTATGGATTACGCAACGATACTCTTTTTGCCATCCGAAATGTTGCGGGACTTTACGGATTACGCAACAATGCTCTTTTTGACTTCTGAAATGTTGTGGATCTTTACGGATTGTGCAACAATGCTTGTTTTGATTTCCGGAATGTTGTGAGACGTTACGGATTACACAACGATGGGTGTTAAACATTTCGAGGTGGTTAAGCGAAGGCCGCATGCCAACAAATAATGATCCCCTGACGAAATTAGGGTATGACAGGGAGGATTGGAGCTTTCTAAAGGGGTCTCGCGTCTGAGGCCAGACCGTGTGCTAACCATTAGTGAAAGAGAGGTCACGGGGTAAGTTTTACGACAGCTCCATAGTGGGTGCCAAATGTACTTACCAAAATATGAAGCTAGTCGACATCAGGGTGGACGTGGCCAAGATGGGCTCCACGATCTCACGTGTTGGAATGTGAATATCCTCTGTTAGGAGGACAAGATGGGAGACTTACAAAACAAAGGACTCTCATGCTCAAATAAGTACGTGAATTAGGTGAGAATGAGAGATAAAAAAGGTGAGATAGAACCTGATACTTATAGAGTGGAGTAGGAACTTCGAGTTCTTATTTGTAGGGACTGTTATGGTGGTGTAACAATCCTTGCATTAGGGTGGAAGTGGGCGTGGTGGTAAGGACGGTGGCGATGATGGAAGTGGGAATGGTGGATCCAGCCATTGGCATTAGGGTGAAGCACATCAATGTAACATCGTGGGAAGTTAGTTTTCCATAGCATATACGTGATGTTGGGTTATTTGAAGGATTTAGAAGGAACAAAAAGTGTTGAGGTGGAGGCGGGTGTTGTCCGCGGATCTGATGTTGAGCGAGGTGGGGTTTTGTAGAGATAGATTTCTGCACATCATGGAGGTGGTGGTTATTCCAAGACTCTCCTATGCATATATGGGTATATTTTGTACCTTTTATCATAATTATAATATATATAAAGTATTTATTTTGTCAATAAAAAAAGTCTAGTGCTCCACATAACCTCATCCTATTATTGTCCACAAATGTTTTTTTAATTCCAATTACCAAGGGGATGTACACACATATATTTTTAAAGGCTCAAATATATTTTTGATCTTTAATAAATATTTGATTTTTATGTTTATTCCTTAATAAATTTATGTTTTATGTTGAATCCCTGATAAAACAACACTTTTGTTTTTTATCCTTGATATTTTGTTTTAGTTTCTAATAAATTAGGAAATTTTGTGTTTGGTCCCTAACAAATTACTGAATTTCTTTTTAATCCCGACTAATAACAAATGAAAAAAATTTATCAGGAAACAAACACAAAATTCAGTAATTAATCATGGACTAAAAATAAGTGTCCCAGACCAAAAATAAAATTGTTGTTCTAGTAGGTATTCAACATAAAATAAAAATTTATTAGAAAGAAAACAAAAAAAAATATTTATTAGAGATGAAAATATATTTAAACTTTTTTAAAAAGTAAAAGCATAAGTAAAATTTTAAATTAGTATAAATTAATTATATTATTTGTCATAGGTTTTGTAAGATCAAAATAAAATATTTTCAATTCATACATATTTTTATAGCTAGTTGGCCATTTAACTTTATTTGACTAAAAAGTATTTATAGTTGAACTAATAAGTTATTTTTATATAAAAAAGAAGAAGAAAGCGAGCATTCAAATTGATTGATTTCTATCGGTTATTCATTTTTTTTCATCGGTAATGTATTAATTGATTATCTGTTCAATTAATATTGTTCGAATAGTCCTGAGTTTAGTCCCTTTAAACAAAGTCTCAGGTACTAAGTTTGGAAAATGAAAAAAAAAATATTATTGAGAAGAGAGATTAGTTTTCAATAAAATTAACAGATATTTCATATTAATATTATGATAATTCCAAAAAAAAAATAAACATCAATTTAATCAAGAAAAATAATATATGCCTAATCTATTTTTTTTAATCAAGAAAAAAATAATATATTTATTGATATAATGTAATACTTTTTGCACTATCATTTAATTACAATATATCATTGTTTGTGTGTCTAATAAAATATGGAGTTTTTGCAAGATAAAAGAGTTAACAAAATATGGAGTTAAACACTACTGGGAGAATGTGGATCAATTTAGTTGTTTCAATTTAATTTATAATTACAAATTTATGTCTTAACTCTTAAGTATGTTATTATGCCTTATCAGGAAACTAAAAATCCTAATTAAGGTTTGTTTTCAATAAAAAAAAATAAGATAAAAAAATTGGCATTTATAATAATCTTATTCGATGTATCAAATAAAATTGTCGCAAATTAAATATGTCGTAATTGGTAAAACAACAAAAAAATCAATTAAAGACTTATTCTCTTTGTCCCAAGGCGGCATGAAATCTCAATACAAAGAAATGTCTGCAATGCAAAACATGGGTGTTGGAAAAACTCGAATTTATCTTATGGGAAAACACTTATTCGAGTTATCGAAACTCCAAACAGAATAAATCGCATTAGAAACAATTTTCTTTTTAATATGTAAGAATTGAAGATGTATCAAAGAGTTTGTAATAATTCAGGCATTCTACACAATCAAGTAGGTTAAAATCTCTTATTACCTTAGTACGGAATTTTAAAACATGATAAGAAATCTTCTAAAAAAACATGGCAAGAAAAAGATATGAGTAATATCTTGTTACTAAACATAAAATAAATCTTGGAAAAATTTAGCCCGTACATTCAAAAAATATAAATCATTTTCAATTTTTCTAAATATCAAATGGTAGACAAAAAATAAGACCCTTCATCTCTCTCCCATTTCCTTGAAACCTAAAAGCATTTTAAATCACAAATAATATGGTTTTGATGGAACCAAAATGCCAGTGTACTATAAAAATAAATGGCATGGCAATTTGAGTGACGTCCGTGAATATACCAA
Source organism: Glycine soja (assembly GCF_004193775.1). NCBI lineage: Eukaryota > Viridiplantae > Streptophyta > Magnoliopsida > Fabales > Fabaceae > Glycine > Glycine soja. Next base: position 31,911,530 of record NC_041003.1, read on the forward strand.
AACAAACCAAAAAAATTTAAATATATGTAAAGCGGGTTGTTACCCCGAGCAACAAGTATCCACGAACGTGGTTTTGAATTTTTCACGAAAAATGAAATGTATATTTTTTTTCTGGGTCAATGGGAATGTGGAATGTGTTGACATCAACAATTTTTTATTATCAAAAAATAATCTTTTGACGAAGTATTGACAAATGATTTTTTAATAGATTATTTTGACTAAGAGTCAAAATATAATATTTTGACTCATTGAATGGTGATAGAAAAAATGAAAACTTACAAAACATTAAGATACTAGAAGATATCAACTATGAAAATTGAAGACAAAATCATCAATGATAGAGATCAAAAATCAAAGTCATCGACGGTAAAGATTTAATAAAAGTTTATAGCGATTACAGTGGTTATAATTTGTACTCTATAAAAATAAAACTTATATATTATAATATGAGATTGATACACAATCATTTATTTTTTCAAAATACCAACATACTTACCATTGAGATTGGTAAAGGTTCAATAAGTTATCATACATGTATTTAATTCCTTATATGAATTTATGTTTGTTTATTTTATTACACATTTTTAAATCCTTTACTTTTTTCAATTTTTATTTCTTCTCAAAACTTTACTTTTTCAATTTTTATTTCTTATTATTATCGAAATTACTTACATAATTACTGAATCCAAAACACTTTTATAAAAAATTATTCTATTATCTTATGAATTAGAATCTTATTATAACTAAAACAGATATGTTTATTAAAATTATTCTCATAATTTGCATTAAATATTAAACAATTTTCTATTAAATTAAAAATTAAAAACTTATTTATTTGATTAAAAATAACTTATAATAAAAAATGAATTTTATTTCTTATTTTTAAATATTTGTTTATTAATAGAATCAGTCAAATTTTTTCCAGGAATATATATAGCATTTTTATAATTAATAGGACGATACTTCTTTTATCATATATACCGTTTACTCCGTTAACAATATGACCTGTAAAAGATTGAAAATATCGATTGTACACTATATTTTTAAAGATGTATTAAGTGGGAGTAAAAAAAAAAGAGTAAGAGATATAAATGGTGTGACATAATAAAAAGATTCAGTGATCTTCAAAAAAGATACAGAGAACAAATAAAATAAAATACAAAGATAGAAATGCAATACGTGTTGGCAACAAGTTTATTATTCTCATATATTTAGTTTTTCTTTTATTAATTTCCACCAGTGACATATTAGCAGTTTCTGTATCTATCTCTCATCCTTCTAATCTTATACTCTCTATTTTAGAGTAGATAATTTACCTTAAAAAATGATAATTCTTTAAATACACACAAATTTGAAGGACCGGAACCCGAATAGGATTTGGATTTGAATTTGGAGACTGATATAAACTACACCCGATGAGACATGGACCCAATACACTCGCACATTAAATACACCACTCTCTTCTCACCCCACTATCACCCACACTCACACACAAACAACATACAAACAAAACAAACATGCCTTGCCCATCCTCCCATCTCAGAACCTCACACCCTGCACCCTCTTCTTCAGCCCTAAGCTCCATGAAGCTTAAGAGCCTCATCCACACCCTCATAGTCTCCCACATGTGCCGCATCATCCGTGCATTCTCCAAGGTCAAAGCCGTAATAGTCGAAATCCTCAAGGGAAAGAAAAACCAATCCAACATTAACTTCCTCCACCACCACAAGAAGCAAAAGATGACCAAGAAGATCATCTTTGGCTCCTTCAGGCTCCACTATAACTGGTGCTCCTCAAAATCTTCTCATGTTATCCCTGTCCCCTCTCGGGTCTTTGAAGGGTTGCCAAAAGCTAGTGACACCCATCACGATGAACAATATTTATATGAGGATTGCCATGATGATGATTTACAACTTGCTGGGTACTTGCAGTGGCTTGAAGAGAAGGTTCATGATGATAAAAAGGGTTCTGGAAATGAGATGAACGAGATTGATAAGTTGGCTGAACTGTTCATAGCGGATTGCCACGAGAAGTTCAAGTTGGAAAAGCAAGATTCTGATAGAAGGTTCCATGAAATGATGGCTAGGGGCATGTGAATTTCGCAAACAGTGTTAACCATGGTGTACCAAAGAGGTCTAGTTAAATAAATGTGTGAGTATTGCAAATCCTTTTGATCGTCTCTCTTTCTTACATATAAAAAAACCATGGTGTTAGATGTTTCTGTAACAAACAACGTTGGGACAGTCACTTGTTAATTGGTTAGAGGGGGGAAGGGCTAGCTTTATTAATTTTTATGGTCTATCTGCCTTTCTGGTAACTTTTCATAAGAAGGAAAAATTAAGAGGTGAGGGATGTGAAGGGAGGTTGAATAAGAGATATGGGGATTTGCACAATGCTTCTGTTCATAGTCATGGATATTTTAATTTTCCGTTGGCTTGTTAGTTACCAGCATGGAACTGTAGCTTCAAATTGTCTCTCCGTTCACTTGAAATTACTAGTATTACATATTCTAAGATTAGTATAGTTTCCACCAATTTTCGTATCATAATCAAATTTTATTAAATTTTTTTCTCATAAATTAAAAATATTGATTACATGTCATATAAAAATTAAATAATACTTTATATCATAGACATGTGATGGTCCCAAATTATGATAATTTTACTCCTTGATGATGAGTGTGGTTGACAAAAAATACGAAAATTGATCTATAAGGATGATTTGGGAAACTAAAGACTAATGTGGGTCGGTCCACAAAATATTTACCAATGTGAGTGATTTAAGTCACTTTCAGGATTTGAATGGTCTCGGTCAACAACTTGTCACCTAGATGACATCACACTGACTCATGTTACTAATTCAGATTTTTTACTAATTTGGTGACATCACCGAGTGGCTTAACCCAGTCCTAATCATTGTTAACTTCACTAGGTGGCACCACTCTGGATGACTTCATCCAATCATTTTTAGTAATAATTGAATAATTTTAATAATTAATTTAAGTAAATGCAGGCATAAAGGCACAACGAAATTAAGTCAACCGTGTTGGAGTATGAATTCATCAAAAAAATCACGCACATACACTTTTCCAAAAACGAGAGAGAGAAAGGGGAAAACAGTTACAACGGAAATTATTTCTGTTTCTTGTTATTGTGATCAAATACACAAAATGATATTATATCAGCTAGTTTTTTCTGCCATTGAAGTAGCACGTGGCTAATACTCAATCAACACAATTAGTATGTTGTTCAACATATAGGAGAGTACTTATTACACGTGGCAATATCTATATCAATCAATAACTAGCTTATTTATTCTATTGAGTTTAACACACCCCCTTAAGCTAGTTTCCTGCTATCAACAATATTCAGCATGCTTCTCTGTTTCTTGAAGGTTTCAGATTTCAAGGACTTGGTAAATATATCTGCAAGCTGATCTTCTGATCTGCAGAACTTCAACTTGAATTTTCCCTTCGCAACTTGGTCTCTTATGAAATGAAATTTGGTTTCAATGTGCTTTGATCTTCCATGTGCAATTGGATGTTTGGCTAACTTGATTGCAGATTTGTTATCTACATATAGCTCAACTGGACCTTCTTCTTTGATCTTCAGTTCCTGCATCAAAGTATCAAGCCACACTGCTTGACAAGCTCCCATTGCAGCAGCAATGTATTCAGCTTCGCATGATGAAAGTGCAACCACAGATTCCTTCTTCGAGCTCCAAGAAATTAGTGTTGAATCAATTAGAAAAACAAACCCAACTGTGCTCTTCCTATCACTTTTGTCTCCACACCAATCAGCATCTGTATAGCCATATAGATTTCTTGTATTTTCACTATGGTTAATGGGCATCAAAATTCCATAACCAATTGTTCCTTTCACATATCTTAATATTCGTTTTGCTGCATTGAGATGTGATACTCTAGGCCTGTCCATAACTCTGCTAATCAGACCAACACTGAAAACCAGATCAGGTCTGGTGTTGCAGAGATATCTCAATGCCCCAACAATCCTTCTAAACTCAGTAGCATCTACTAAGTCCTCTTCACTATCTCTATCGAGCCACAATCCAGCTTCTGCAGGTGTTTCAGCACTATTACAGTGTTGCATATTGAATCTATGCAGAATATCAGTAGCATATTTTTGCTGTGTGAGAACAATTCCTTCACTACACTTCTTGAATTTAATTCCAGGGAAATATGACAACTCACCCAGGTCAGTCATGTCAAACTCATCCATCAGATTTTTCTTAAATTCATTCACTTTTGCTTCATTGTTTCCTGTCAATAACAGATCATCAACATAAAGGCATAGCATCATAATGTCTTCACCCCCAGACTTCACATACACTCCATGCTTAGACCTACATTTCACAAAACCCAAATTGGTCAAGCTCTTATCTATTTTCATGTTCCAAGCACGTGGTGCTTGTTTCAACCCATATAAAGCCTTCCTCAATTTGAACACCTTGCTCTCACTGCCTTTCACCACAAACCCAGGTGGTTGATCAATGTACACTTCTTCTTGTAAATCACCATTCAAAAATGCTGATTTTACATCAAGTTGATGTAGTTTCCACCCTCTCAAACTTGCATGAGCCACCACCACTCTCACTGTCTCTAATCTGGCCACAGGTGCAAATACTTCTTCATAGTCAATGCCTTGCCTTAGGAGAAATCCCCTTGCTACTAATCTCGCCTTATACCTCACCACTTCTCCTTTGGGATTTACTTTCACCTTATACACCCACTTCACTCCAATGGCTTTCTTATTCCTTGGTAGTTCCATTAACTCCCAAGTATTATTCTTTTCTATGGAATTAAGCTCTTCATTCATAGCTTTAATCCAATTCTTATTCTGCATTGCTTCTTCCACTGTGAGTGGCTCAGATTCAGCTAGTAGTGCAAAATGCACTATCTCACCTTCATCATTAATTGCACCATCATTCAACAATTCAAAATCATTTAATCTTTGAGGAACTTGTCTCTATCTCAAAGATCTTCTTGGCCCCTCAGCACTGCCTACTCCAGTTTCATTTTCTTGCACAGTCACAGTGTCACTGTCTTCAAGTTGCAATTCAACTTGATTCTGTTTTTCTATCTTTGGTGTGACATTCCACTCCCAATCCTTGCTTTCATCCACCACTACATCCCTGCTTATCACTATCTTGTTGTTCACTGGATTCAACAATTTATAACCTCCAGTTGAGTGATATCCAATCAATATCATCATTTCTCCTTTATCATCAAGTTTAGTTCTCAGTTGGTCAGGTACATGTCTATAACAAATAGATCCAAACACTCTGAGGTGAGACACACTTGGTTTTGTTAAACCTTGTGGCCTCAGTTATCTTAAGAGGGATAGGCTTAGAATGCAGAAGAAGCAGCAACAATCAATTTAATAATGTTCTTTAAACATGCAAGGCAAAATTGATTGCATTAACATAAATGAGATAAGGGAAGAGAGAATGCAAACACAGTTTTATACTAGTTCGGCCACAACCCGTGCCTACGTCCAGTACTCAAGCAACCCACTTGAGATTTCCACTATCTTTGTAAAATCCATTACAAAGTCTGAACCACACAGGGACAACCCATCCCTTGTGTTCAGGAATCCTTTACAACAAGAGACTCACAGTCTCTTAACCAATCTCATTGAATAAGAAGAATGGAAGAAGAATTCTCTCTTCTAGAGAAGAATATTACAATGAAGATCATGTAAGAATCCTTATAGATTTTGCAAGTGTTTGATCAAGGATTTCTTGAGAGAGCATTTGACAATGAAGTTCTTTTGGAATCTCTCTCATTGTCTTTTGAGAGGATAATACATTTTTGCCAAGCAAAACTCTCTGCATAAAATTCGGGCCCAAGTCACCTATTTATAGGCCTTTGATGGCCATTCACAAATCTAATGAAAAGATGTGACTGTTGGCGATATTCCTTGAAAATCCTCTCTGGTAATCGATTACAGAATTAGTGTAATCGATTACACAGTTGTTTTTCTAGAACAGTTGTGACCCTTCATTTAAAATTTGAATTCCCAACGTTCAGAGTCTCTGGTAATTGATTACATATGATGTGTAATCGATTACACACTTTCAAACCATTGGTAATCGATTACATGTGCCTTGAATGACTTGAAACCTTTCATTGTGAGGCAAGGCTTGATCTTGAAGAAATCTTGAATCAAGGCTTTGTTTGTTGAAACAATCTTGTATTAATCTTGAAGCAAAATGAGCCTTGTTTAATTCTTCTTTTGACATCATCAAAATCATGTATACATACATTCACAGGTTTCACTCCTGTCCAAGCTTCCTCAGGTGTTATATTTTCCAATTTCCTAGTTGGGCTTCTGTTCAAGATGTATGCAGCAGTGTTCACATCTTTTCCCCACAAATATTTTGGTAGTTTCTTGCTCTTTAACATGCTCCTCACCATGTTCAACAAAGTTCTATTCTTCCTCTCAACTACTCCATTATGTTGAGGAGTGTATGGAGGTGTTACTTCATGTGTGATGCCTTCTTTCTCACAAAATTCAGCAAACTCAACAGATACATATTCACCCCCACCATCCGTTCTTAATATCTCTAAATTCTTTCCACACTGTTTCTCCACTGAAACTTTGAATTTCTTGAATACTTCAATCACATCACTCTTCCTCTTAATCAAGTAAATCCAAAGTTTTCTACTAAACTCATCTATAAATGTAACAAAGTATTTGTTACCTCCAGGAGTCATATGTTGAATTGGTCCACATACATCAGAAAAAACAACTTGCAGCTTCTTCTTGGATCTTGTGGATACATTTTGATTGAATGAGTTTCTGGACATCTTGCTTTTTATACATTCTCCACATACATCATTTGGCACCTTGATATGAGGAATTCCTTTCACTATTCCCTTACTCTGTAACCTATTCAGATCAGTGAAGTTTAAGTGACCATAACGAAAATGCCATAGCCATTCTTCCTTGTCAATTGTTGATGCTAAACACTGTTGCACTAGAACATCTAGCTCAGCTTTAAATGTTCTATTCTTTGACAAATTTGCTTTAATCAACAATCTCCTCTCATTGTCATACACCTTCATGGCACAATCCTCCAACACCATCTTGTACCCTTTCTCCAGTAGTTGTCCAATGCTCAGAAGATTGCTCTTCATTCCTGGAACATACAACACTCCATAAATAAAGCATTTAGATCCATCTCTCTTCCTGATCATCACCTTTCCTACGCCTTCAACCTTCATAGTCCTGTCATCAGCAAACCTCACCCTGCTTTTGACAGTGAAATCTATCTCAACAAACAATCCCTTCTTTCCTGACATGTGTGTTGAACACCCAGTGTCAAGGAACCAGTTATCACCATGATCACTCTCATCCTTCACAGTCACCATATATAACACTTCTTCTATATCTACTTTCTCCTTTCTCACTTCTTCCACTCCATCATCACCAATTTCCTCCTCTACTGTCATTAATAGAATTTCCTCCTTCTCATCTTCTTCTTGAGCCAATCTTGCATCAGTGTGGCTTGGATTACTATAGCATTCATCAGCAAAATGACCGTATTTCTCACAATTATAGCATTGAATGTGACTCTTATCAGTTTTTCTTCCTCCTCTTCCACCTCTTCCTCTACCGCCTCTTCCACCTTTTCTTCTATAATTTTCACTGCTATTGTTCTTTTGTTCACTATTGTAATTATTACTAGAGTTTCCTCTACCAGAGTTTGAGTTACAATTGTTACCTCTGCCTTTTCCTCTAATTGTTTCTACTTCTGCCACGTCCTCCTTGACTGTCACGACTTCTGTTTCCACTTTCTGCCATGATTGCTTGTTCAGTGCTAGGCTTCACAGACTTCCTCTCATTCATTCGTTGTTCATGTGCTTCAAGTGATCCTTGAAGCTCCTCCAATTTTAGTGTTGATAGATCCTTCGATTCTTCAATCGCTACCGTGACATGATCAAATCGCGAATGCACCGATCGTAATATCTTCTCAACAATCTTCTCATCAGACAGAGTTTCACCACACGATTGCATTTGATTTGTCATGGTTTGAACACGAGTGAAATAGGTAGCAATTGTCTCACTCTCTTCCATGCCTAGCAATTCATATTGTCGCCTTAGAGTTTGAAGCCGTACTTTCTTCAATTTCTGATCACCGGCGTAGGAGCTCGCGAGAACATCCCATGCCACTTTGCTCGTCTCCGATCTCACAATTTTCTCAAAAATTGCTTGATTCACACACTGATGCAGAATGCACAAACCTTTGCAATCCTTCTTCTTCACATCTCTATATATCGCTTGTTGTGCAGCGGTTGGATTCACCGGCAACGGATCAAGTCCGTTCCCCACCAGATCTCACACATCTTGATAACCGAGGATCGCCTTCATCTTTATACTCCACTGATCGTAATTTCTCCCATCAAGAACCGGAAAGTTCGCCGGAAATTTTCCGTTCGTCGTTGCCATTGATAAGGTTCCTCACCGCCTCTTGTGTTTTCACTCACTTACCGTCTCTCGTGTTTAGGTTTCACTCACCTCACTTTCAATCAATGATCACACTTCAACAACCTGCTCTGGATACCATTTGTTGGAGTATGAATTCATAAAAAAAAATCACGCACATACACTTTTCCAAGAACAAGAGAGAGAAAGGGGAAAACAATTACAACGGAAATTATTTCTGTTTCTTGTTATTGTGATCAAATACACAAAATGATATTATATCAGCTAGTTTTTCTGCCACTGAAGTAGCATGTGACTAATACTCAATCAACACAATTAGTATGTGGTTCAGCATATAGGAGAGTACTTATTACACGTGGCAATATCTATATCAATCAATAACTAGCTTATTTATTCTATTGAGTTTAACAAACCGGGGCTGAAGAATTCTATGACATTGGGGACTATATAATATTGGTGCTATGCTTCGGGACATAGTCATGGAAACTTCAATATATTTGTCGTTGGCTTGTTAGTTAGGATGAACCGTAGCTTTAAGTTGTCTCTCTCTCATGTAGGTCGTTGACAAAAACCACGTGATTTACTTACCAGTAATTTGCTTATTAAAAAAATTTGTAAAAATGAATTTTATATCCCCCATGGAAAATGAAATAAACTGCTATTAAATTCTACTTAAATAGGAAAAGAGGGAATTATACTTATACTCTTATACTTACATGGGGAGGAATTGGTTAATTTACTTGTTATACTGTTAATAGCTTTGTGTATAAAATATAAATTTTATGAACATAACCATTAAATTCTAATTAAATATTATATATGAAATTTTATACAAAATTAAATAATAATTAGCAGATAATCAAAATGATTATATTCATTTTGAAATACAACAGTGAGATAATAATTTATTTTAGAACAATTTAATATTTTATAAATATAGTTTATAAGATAAATTTTTTTATTTAATATTAAAATTTGAAATAAAATTATATTGAATTAATTAAATAAAAAAAAGATTAACCTAAATGTTGATGTAGTGGTGAAAGGGTCTCCATGTATTCATATGTTAGGGAATGATTTATTTAGCGTAAGAATTATGTTTAATTCTTATCATATACAAAAAAAATTTAAACCAGTGACCGTCTCATATAATAGGTATAGGATTAATCTTTGACCCAGTAGGTTGGGAAACACCAATAATTTATTATTGAACAAAAAAATATAAATAAAAAATGAATTGTAATTGATAACTATTATTAAGGAATAATCTGATTTTGTATATCTTTCTTGTGTATGTTTTTGCCCTTAATTATTATAAATCACTCTTCCACATAATTTGATGCAGTTGCAATTGTGGTAATCACTGTAATGGATTTTTTATTTAAAATAATGTAAAAGCAACATAACAACACTTTAAACATAACTTATGTCAACAACAACCGTCTATAAAATGGAGACTTAAAATTAGGTCGTCAATATACAATTATATTAAATATTTTGAAGAAGAACTTCGTTATTTATAATGATCCTACTCGACTCGAATAGGATTGCTTCTCCTAAAAGATGTATGTGATTTAGGCAAAAAAAAAAAAAAACTAATGGAGGGTGAGAGAGGATGAAATTAATTAAGTTGAGTTGTTCGGTGATAGGAAAAGAAAATAAACATACTTTTAAAAATAATTTTTTTTATCAATAAATGTTAGTTATTAGTATTGTTAGTTTTTATTAGTAGTGAAATTTGAATCCGTGATCTCTCTCTCTTCACCACTAAACCAACCTTATAACTTCATAATTTTAAAAATAGGAAAACTCATTGTATTATTCTCATCTATTTAATCTTTCTACTTTTCTCATTATTTTTTCTCTATTCTTTAATCAAACATCAGGAATTTCTATTTTATTCTCATCTCCTATTTTGATTTATCCTTTTTATTTGCATTCATCCCTTTTCTCTTCTCTCTACCAAACAGGGCATAAGAAAGAAGGGAAAATAGGATAGGACCATTCAAAATGTCGGATTCAAAAAATAGTTGAAAAATTAGTTAAAAGCTAAAAAATTAAATGATAGCTTAAAGTTGGTAGTTCGTAGCCAAAAACTAGTAGGTTAACTTAATAAATTACAAATATTTAACAAAATTATTTATTGAAGTAGCTTATAAATACAAAATGACAAAAATAGGCATGCTAGCTTATATAATGTTTATATAAACTTTAACTTTATTTATTAGGAAAAATATATTTTGTGGTATTTATAATTTTAATTTTTAATCAATTTTAAACTCTTGTAATTTTTTATTTGTAGACAATTTATTTTAATTATATCTTTTGAATTTTAATTACAATTTTTTTCATTTGTATTCTACTATTCATTTTATATTATTTCTTAAAATAATTTTAAAAAAATTAAAATAAAATAAAATAGAATACTTTTAAGTAGACTTCATACTTTCAAAAATTAATAAACAATAAACATGTCATCTATCAATATCAATCTTGAAGTATAATGTTGAAATAATAAAATAAATATTATAAATACTATAATGTTAAAATTAAATAGTGCAATGTAAAGTAAAATAAACTTATAATCTATCTCATTATCAATATCTTATGTAATAAAAGAGCGAAAGTAAGAAAACTCTATCTTATGAAATAAATAAACAAAAGGAAAAACCTATCTTATGAAAAGAAGAAGAGAAGAAAACGCTAGGTTACTATTAAAAAAAAAACTTATTTAAGCAAATTTTTCAGTTTGAAAAAAAATATATAAAAAGTGACTAAAATAACATCTTAACATAGCCTGATGTTGATAAAAGTAAAATGAAATATAAGAAAATTTGTTATTTAATTTCTAAATTGGAAAAAGAGTATAAATATATTTTAAATAAATTAGTGAGGATAAAAATAAAAATAAATAAAAGATTTAATAATTTATAAATTAGCTTATAATTGAAGTAATTTATAAAAATACTAAACTAAATTTGTGTACAAATAGGCTAGTGACTAATTAAGACCGGAAGAGATCAGAAAGAAGTCCATGCTCATAAGAGTCTATCGTAGCAGGGACGGATTTGGGGGCCAAGGCCTCCCCTCCCTCAATACTGTATTTGTATCAGAAAAATAAAAAAAATATTTATAGAAAAAGAATAATTAAGAAAAATATGATATTAAGTTTATACTTGCTTAATTTCCTTATAGTAGTGGATTCTATTTATAGTTTTACACATAAAACTAATAAATATTTTTATAAAACTTATTATTTATTAAACATTAAATATTTAAATTATTGTGTGAAAAAGATTTTCAACCCCTTTAATACATTTCTGGATCAATAAGTCCGGATAGTAGCTTGTCATTATAGCTATAAAGGTGATCATCAATGGAAAAAATAGAATAAAAGAGTGGGCCTGCCCTTGTTGTGTTCTGTTTTACGTTGTGCACTAACGAGGCATAAGATACTTATTTAGGGGGAAAAAAACTTTAGGCAATGAAAAAGAAATTAGAGGGGAGAATTTGAGAATGTAAAAATCCAGAGGAAGAGAAAAGGGTTTTTTTTTAGATAAATTAGTTAATGAGTAATATTATAATTAATTTTAATTATGTTAATTTAAAATAATCCTAATTATAGGGATAATGATAATAACTAATTAAAATTTTATGATAAATAAGTTGATACGCTTTTTCTTTTTTAAAGATCACATATATCTCTACTATAAGTGGTAAAAAATTTATCATATTTAATATAATTATACATTTATGACTCAAATTCGAGATTATTATTTATTAAGAAAGAATAATCTCGTATCGGTTTATCTATGTACGTAACATTAAGCTTTCTATTCTGTTATTAGCAATATACACTTATCTATGTAGCTAGGGCAATACTATTTTAAAAGTCTATAATTATTGAAACAATAACTATATTATTTTTACTGTATATATAATTCAAATGATCCACTGAGGTGATACAAGTTTCACAAAACGAGTAAAAACATACACAGTCCTATGAATAGAAGATACATAAAACAGTTACAATAACGATAAAATTATTATGTGCAAACAAAAATCTCATCATGCCTTAGTTTGCCTATCACAATAACTGCAGTTAATGCATGCAATGGCAGCCAGTGAAGCTGTGATCAGAGAACCTATCTGTAACCATGTGTAGCAAGAGTTGGTGGCTTACATGGCCATAAGTTATTAATCGTGCAGATTTTACATTTAAAGCCGTATAAAAAGTTCATACGGCGCCATGTCTTCTGGGGACCCAAGTATATCGTCCTAAATTAGTGGACAACAACATATATCTTATCCCTTATTAAAGCAATCTTTGGAGCTACTCATTTGTCTGCTATTGTTTGTTTCTTTGGGTTGTGGCAAAAATATATGAATGAGAAAGGATTATGACCGTACCAATTCATGTGATAAGACATTCATTTACTAGGTTGCCCCTAGTTTGATGTGTATGGAGTGACCATTGTTGTCATGGGGAGTACAAAATTGTAAGCCACGTGAAGATGCCGATTTTCTGATTTCAACATCTTAAATACATACCAATCTATAGAGTGTAAGACCATGGTTTTGCTCAACTCATATTAGTTCATTATGTGGTATGATAATGAGGTTTTCCATTGTCCATACTTTTTTTGGTAAAAGACTAATCCCGATAAGAACTTGCTTGGCCTTTCCACAAGTTAGTAATGGTGTTTTTTTTTTACATCATTGTCTATTTATAGTATTGAAGGAAAAATTACTTTGAGATCCAATGGACTAGCATAATCTTAATTAATTTTCATATTTTTTATCGGTAAATATTAACTATTGTTAATATGGAGGATTCAAACTTATCATTCCTTTCTTTTTTATTCTCTCTTTAATTGCTAAATCAATCTTATAATTCCATAATTTTTCATTATTAATTTTGTAGATTAGTCAGGAAAAATAACTACAAAATAAAAGGTACATAATTAATTAATTTCCATAAAGATTGATCAGATCATGTGATAGTTTGAAAATACTTAAAATAAATTTTCATGTTGAATATAGTTAGTAATATATTCTTTCACGTTTTTTTAACTATTTTTTTATAGTTAGTTAAAATTTATCAAAAATTATAAATTTATGGGTGAGATTTATTAAATAAAAAGTAAAACCAATAAAAATTTGTCATTTCTAAATTTCAGTCAATATTGAATGTGCATTAAAAAAATTAATGTGTATGAGAACGTGTTGTTAATCTTCCTCTTGCGGTAATTTGTTAATGTTAACCATTTTTGTTCCTCTTGGAGTAAGATTTAATAACAAATTGCCTCAGTCTATATATCTATATACTCTATACCAACCCACCTGCTCCAGTCCTCCTCTGTTTCAGTGTTTATCTTTGAATTTATTCAAAATCATTTGATGAAATTTCAACACGAAAATCATAATATAATGGAAAGAAGAAATTATTAAGGTACCAATTGTGCGCCTCTCTACCACTGTAGGAGAAGACACACTAGAAGCAAAGACTAGTTCTTGGGTTCATAACCAAGAATCTTAATTCTTAACACTGAGTCAGATAAATAAAAAATAAAATAAATTAAAATCATGGTCCCCCATAGGTAGGTAAATTACATGAATCAAGATGCACACACTATGCCCCACTACCAGACAGCAAGACAGAGATTAGGAACTCGCAAGATAGTTACAGCAATAGATCATGCTCTAGTACTCTTCTCTCTGATGTTATATGTCTCATTACTCTTTGAGTAAGGACATTGAGCTTATTACTCTCATTTTAACAGGGTTATGAGACTGTCTCCTACGGAAAATGATTGATGGAGAAAGATTAATTTCCTGTTCTTATTATAAACTCGGATGAATGATTTAATTTGTGGCATAATATTTTTCATTTTTGAAAGCTAAGAAAAGCTTGCATCAGTTTTTTTAGTAACATATCCATTTATTAGTATCTCACTTAAATCCTATTTTTATATAAATTAAAACAATTGTCTTATATGAACACGTTTTTAAGTATTATTTTTTGATGAATATGTTTAGGAGCTGTCTTATAGACGAGGGGTTTTTAAGAATTGTTATCATTCTCATTGAGACATGACTTATTCAAATATCATATATTCAGAATTTAATTTAGTTTTTCCATTTATTTTAATTTTTAAATATACTTTATAATTGATTTTAATTTTATTTTTCTCTTAAAAAATTGATTTTAATTTTTAATTTAATTTAATAACTAGCTCAAAAAAAATTCAACTATCTGAAATCACTCTTTTATCTTTATTTATATATTTAATTTTCTTAAATGGTTATTATACCTTTCAATCTATCATTTTCATCTTTATTTTTGTACATATTTTAATTTTTAAAAGAAATTATCAAATAGTTAAAAGTATTCTTGTACTACAATATAAATTATTTATTGTAAATCTAAAATATAATTTATATGTTCTAAATATTTATTTATTATGAACTTTAATTTTAATATGATTTACATATTAATTTTTTTATTATTATGAATTTAGTTATATAAAAATAACAATTTATATTGTATACTTTGCTATGGCAAAAATATTACTATTTAAACTAATTTACAATTAGATTTTAACTATTTTAATGAGGATATTTTAGTCAAGGAGAATGATTTTATCATACTAGCTAGTGTAGTTAACTTTTTTATGAAATAATGCATTATTTTAAAAAGACAAATAATACCAGAAAGAGAAAGAATTTTTTAAACCCAAAATTATGATCTCAAGTAATACTAATTCAATAAGCTTGTCAGTTGTCAACGAAACGATTTCAGCAAATGTGGTAGAATTCAAATGGTTTTCCTTTCCACTTGGTTGTGTTATAGATATATGTCTCACTTGACTAGAATAGCATGTAAGAAAAAGACAACATACTGATGTCATATGCTGATGATCTTAATAAAATCAAAGTTAAACACTTCATCCGAATTCGTATATCAATTAGTCTTTGATTACTATCCAGTATCAGCATAAATTGTATAGATACTTAATTTCTTTGAACAGCTTGTTTATATATATCACAAATACCAGCTGCACTTTTTCAGTAACTAAGCTAAATTTGTATTTTGTCTATTAAAATAAATAGGATTTTTTATTTTATTTTTTCTCATCGATCTTTTGGACTCCTGAAAATCAGAAAAGTAATTTTGATTTCTAGTCATTTCTAATAAAATAATTAATTTTATGAATGTAGATTAGGAGCCTAGGATTAATCATTGATTAATTTTAGGATTTCATGTCTGCTGGATCTTGAAGAACCCTCCAAGCTAAGGGGTTGGTAATTAATCCAAAATGATAAACAATTTCTTAGACACATAATAATGCAAATATCTTTCCTAGATGGTGTTAAACCATGTGATGCGTGCGCTGTCTTGGTGCTTGGCCAAGTTTAATTAATATTTTACATAATGTAATATGCAAGAATCTTACATCAGAGGCGTTCACAGGATTGGATTGTTTGCACAAACGACGATAAGGAATCTCAATTGTGATTAATCTTTAAGAGTTCATAACCGCATTTGTTGCTACCAGCACAATGCCCCCATCTCAGTTCACATTCATTGTTTTTGAAGATCAATTTACATTAATTATTTAGGGTGTGTTTGGAAATCGTTTCATCAGTGACACTGAAGGGAAATTTTTCACATTAATTAATAGGCAAAAATGTATAGGAAAGAGGGATGTTACTTGTTAGATTAGCATTCTGTCGACCCCAATAGATAAACATACACCTAATCCTGTTTGTTTTGACTTCCCAAAATCAATTTTTGCACTTTCGGATGAAGAATACATATTTTAATACATCTTACTGATTGAGATTAATTTTTGACATATTCTAATTACGTTGAAGAGTTCAAATTTAATTCTATTCGTCTTTACTCCTATTTCTCTATCTAGTGACATGACTTGTATTGTGTGCTACATAAACGCAAGAGATTAAGACCAGTCAATGAGTCAAACGATATTTCTTGGATCACAAGCCACAGAAAATTCTAGAGGATAGTAAAGTTCGGACATCATCTTAATTTGCTTAGAGGGTCTACAAACTAAGATATACTTATTACAGTTTTTCCTTAGAGAATCAGTGACATCATCTTCACTTTACTTGCTGCAACATTCTTCTATATCTACAGACCTAACAAGTAACTTTTGATTTTAATTAAATTTGCTTCAATTTTAACTAAATTATACTCATCTATTCTTTTAAATTATAAATTTTGTATCTTATTAATTTTGGTCAACATAATAGCCTTGGACGTCGTCTTTCATATATTGTGATTCAAACATTTTGTTTTAAATTACAAGTATCATTCCCTAAAAATAATATTGTTTGAGTCGGATTTGACTATTATAATTGATAAAATTTTCTCTCCAAGTATAGCACGACTACATATTCAAGACTCAAATTTGAGACCATTAATTAAGTTGAAAGAATCTTTATGTCGGTTAATTCACACTCTCAATGATTATGGTCATTTAGATTATTAGCATGGAGCATTTTAAAAGAAAAAAACTCTAAACATGTCATCTTGTAAAAGGAATATGCAACTTTGGGCTTGGAAATAAGAGTAGCAAAAGTCATGAACTACTTTCTGGGCTTTAAGGTGTTACTATTAGTCTATACAAAAAATGTTATTGGTCCCTACCACCACCTAAAATTATCCTTTTGCCCCCAACTTCAAAATTTTTCACCCCTCCCTCTTCCCTCTTTCTTTCTCCCCCTAGTTGCGCCCCCAACCTTCTTCACCCCCATTGCCCCACCTCCTTTATCCACCAAAACACAAGAGACTTTCCTCCCTTCTCCTTCTCCTTCCATTTAAAAACCCTTCCCTTCCCCAAAACACACGAGACCCTTCCTTTCCCTTCTCCCTCTCCTCAGTTGTCCCACTTCAACGCCCTTCTCTGTAATGGTATTTTTTTGCAAATTTATGTTCAACAGAATTGCGATTCTATTGTTGACAATGTTATAATGGAATCATGATTTTGTTACATTTTTTTGGGATTTGAATGCCACAACGAAATTAGGATTCCTTTGTGTGTTTCATTAAAACACAAACGGATTGTGATTTCGTTGTGTGTTATGCTGAAACATACAATGAACATTGTGCATTCAAATCCCGTAAAAATGTTTTTTTAATAGTTTACTATTTTTCTTATTTAATTTTTTTTCTTATTTTTTATTTTTAATTCAAAATGTTTGTTCTTGTTTCTTATTTGTTGTTTTGAAATAATTTTTTTTAGTTTATGTTGTAGTCGAATTACTTTTTTTTGCACTTAGCAATTGTTTAAAAACACACACCTAGTAATAGCAGCAGTCTCTTCAATTGATTCATAAAGTAAACATCAACAACTAAAAAAACATTGATAATATATACTTTTCTTAAAAAAACAAACGTAGGATTTTTATAAAGTAAAAATATGACTACATGGATTGATCATGCACTAAAACAATGATCTCATTAGCAGATATTGGTTTCCTTTGTTTGAGCAACAAGGTAGGGATTCCATTTGGGGATTGGCCAAAAGTTGCATTCAACTCAATCGGACCTTTGCAACCAAATTCTGAAAAGACAAAAATATTTTTCCCGCATCATCATCGCTTTTAAGCTCCATAAACTCGTATTCAACACAACCATCACCTATGAAAATAAGTTGATGGTAAAAAAACATCAAGTAAAATTTTGTAACTTCTTATGGCATCCATAATTATTTTCCTTAAAGCATCAAGTGACATGTCTTCACTTAATGTGACAACTTTAGGACCACAAAGACATTCAAATAATACCCCTTTAGATGATGAAAGTAAGTCACCATCACAATACACATCAACAAATACGCTCTCCATATTTTAAGCAATATGTGAATATCAAGAAGTAAAGATGTTGAGTTGTATCAAACACCTACTGCTATTTATATTAGATGATCTATTGTTCTCTTATGAGACATACCAACGGTTCAGATCGTGCCGACAATGTAATCAATTTAGATTGCATCTATATTTAAAATGATTAGTATGTGTATCAGAAAAAAGCATGTTTAGTCATACATCTTAGAAAAAAGTAGTGTTCAATCAATAAATGGAGTGTTGTAGTGTTCAATCAATAAAAAAACACCAATTTTTTTTATTTTTGTTTGTAATTTTTTTTTAAAAAAATATAGTACAACTGAATCTATTTTGTTTTTTTGTCACCTTAGCAGAATTATAATTCCATTGTGTTGTGAAAAAAATAACAACGGAATCACGATTCATTGTGTTAAGGGGGGTGCCAGAAAAAAATAACAATGGAAATGTGATTCCCTTGTTATGTTTGTGGTGATAAAAAAGATATACAACAACCATTGTGATTTTGCTCTACATTATACAATGAAATCATAATTTTATTGTGTAGGGGGTGCAAAAATGATTACGCAACAAAATCATCATTTTGTTGTGCATTTGATTCAATGGAATCATGATTCTATGGAAAGAACAATCTAGGAATAGAA
This sequence comes from Glycine soja, assembly GCF_004193775.1. Taxonomy (NCBI): domain Eukaryota; kingdom Viridiplantae; phylum Streptophyta; class Magnoliopsida; order Fabales; family Fabaceae; genus Glycine; species Glycine soja. The sequence goes on from NC_041003.1 coordinate 31,930,512, forward strand.
AAAGGGGATCAGCCCCTTGCTAAGAGCTAATAGCAAATGGAATGGAGCCAATAACAAATCCTAGGGCATTATTGTCTGTTATTAGTGCTACTCTCATGAGCCATGACCCACGACCATGATCTTTCTTAATAGCTTCAAATTTGAACTTTAAGAAAGATAACGTGAATAAACAAATTACGGCTTGCATATCCCTTTTTGCTTCCTGCACCTCCCATAAAAAGTTGAATGGACAAAAATATCCTACCCTCCTTCTTTCTTCAATAATGACATCATGTCTGACGGTGGATATGAGATGACAACAACCTTTCTCTAGAACCACCAGAAAGGCTTCTCCAAAAGCAAAAAAATACTTTCAGAAAAGACCTTTTTTGTGGTGATAAAAAAAATATACAACAACCATTGTGATTTCGCTCTACATTATACAATGAAATCATAATTTTATTGTGTAAGGGATGCAAAAATGATTACACAACAAAATCATCATTTTGTTGTGCATTTGATTCAATGGAATCATGATTCTATGGAAAGAACAATCTAGGAATAGAAAAAAGGGAACAACCCCTTGCTAGGAGCTAATAGCAAATGGAATGGAGCCAATAACAAATCCTAGGGCATTATCGTCTGTTATTAGTGCTACTCTCATGAGCCATGACCCACGACCATGCTCTTTCTTAATAGCTTCAAATTTGAACTTTAAGAAAGATAACGTGAATTAGCAAATTACGTCTTGCATATCCCTTTTTGCTTCCTGCACCTCCCATAAAAAGCTGAATGGAAAAAATATCTTGCCCTCCTTCTTTCTTCAATAATGACATCATGTCTGACGGTGGACATGAGATGACAACAACCTTTCTCTGGAACCACCGGAAAGACTTCTCCAAAAGCCAAAAAATACTTTTAGAAAAGACCTTTTCAAACGTGTAAAAAAAAGTGTATTCTAGAAAGACCTTTATAGAAGTACATTTTTTTTGCTTCCAGAACAATCTTTCTAAAAGTCAAAAAAAAAATATACATTCGGAAAGGCCTTTTTGGAAATGTAAACAAAAAAGTATATTCCTAAAAGACTTTTCGAAAGTATATTTTTTACTTCTGGAAAAGTTGTTCCAGAAGTAAAAATATATATTCCAGACAGGACCTTTCCTGAAAGTGTAAAAAAAATAGTGTATTCCATAAATATCTTTCTAGAATAGGGTCAAGTTTTGTATCTCGCTTATGTTTTTTACTTTTTATGTGTTTTTCTTCTACATAAGGGTCGTTGACGATGGTGTTGGGTGGTTGCAGTAGTGGTGTTTAGGTCAATGGTGGTATTGGGTGGAGGCAGTACTTGTTTGGGAGAGACAGTGATATTTGTGCCCATGCAAGTCTTTTGAGAGGTGTATGAAGAAAAAAGAAAGTCACATAAAGCAATTACCCATGAATCATGACTCCAAATCCAATTTACATAGCCCATAGTTAAAAAATAAAAAATTATGTCATGCATTAAATTACAGCAATTGTTGTTTATACTCCCCCTTTACACTAATGCATTTCCATTCTCATTTTTTATACCATGGCTACCCCCATTAAACACACTATCCTCATTTCTTGTCTCTTTCTTCCTCTCATATAATTCTATTTCGAAAAAAAGAAAAAAAGACACTCCCCTCCACACTCTAAATATAGCAACACATCTGACAAATAAAAATGATATTATTAACTATTCTCTCAATTTCTTCAACAAATCCTTCCAACCCAAAGAAACTAAGAAGAAAGGCTCCAAGACAAATTACCTGAATCCATTTGTTTTTCACATTCATCAATGTTCACATTCTATTGTAATGAGTTCAAAATCTCTCTTCAACAAGAAGGATGACATGGTGCATTTTTTTTTTTTGAAGAAAAACATAATTTTATTTTCATAGAATTATCCACACCACAAGATGTGACCAGTATAAGCCCAACATTACATAAATTATTTGCTGCCATATCATTGTAGCATCGAAACATAAACCGAAATCACAAAAGAATATTTACACAAGAACCCATCCAAAGAGGAATCCTAAAACATCGATTTATCTATATCGATTTATCTATACATATAACCCCAATAAACATAACAATTGTAGTCGTAAGAACATGGTGCACCCACCTATGATAATAAATATATGAATCCCACAAGATGACACGATGGAGGTTATGTAATTGTTTTGAATAGTCCAATGATTACAATATTGGAAGAGTGGAATATGTTGCTTGAAAAAGAAATATACAATGGAAGATTTGTCACATGTTACATGTTTGTTTTTTGGGGGTTATAGGGGAGTCTTGTATTGGTTTCTATTTGTACATGTACAAATTCACAGTTTGCAGGATTGGTTTTCTAGTAAAAGCCTACAAATTTAGTGGGTATCAATATTATTGACAAACTCTATGGGTACCCATGTGTAATACAACTCGGGGAAAAAATGAGAAGGAGGAGTATCTTTTTTCTTTATTCTAGAAGGGAGTTATCTGAGATGAAGAAATAGATGAGAGAGATGAGGATAATGTGTATAGTGTTAGTAGTCTTGGTATAAAAAATGAGAAGAGGAGTGCATTAGTGTAAAAGGGGAGTGGAAATAACTTTGGCCTAAATTACGTATACGTTTGAATGTGTAAGCGTGGCACTTAGACACAAAACATCAACCAAGGAAAAAGGTTAAAGAAAAACTAGCATTGTAAACTAAACTAGAATCATTCTAATCCATGACCAAAATAAATAGGCTTTGCACCCTTTGTTTACTCGTTCTAATCTTTTGTAAACTAGAATCTTCATGTCCTATGCTTAAATTCATTTTTGTATCTTATAAGATAAGATTAATTGTACTTCCCCTTAATATATTTGGACAACTAGCACAATTGTACTTTTTCTTTAATTTTCTATTTAAATCTTGTATAACTCCTATGGGAATTTCTACAAGTTTGATTCATTCAAGCATACAAATAATATGAATAGGAGAAGAAGAATTCCCCTGTGGACGTGTGTGTCAGGTAACAACAATATTCCTTATTGCAATATCAAGAATTACAATAGTTGATTTTGGTTGAAAAATAATGATGGTTGAGAAAAAGGTATATGGGGGATGGGGAAGGTGTTAAGGGTGACAACGACAATTGAGGATGATGAAATGAAGTAGAGAAATGAATTGCAAAAAGAAGGCAAAAGTGACACAAAGAAGGAGGGTACTCATGATAAGTGTTTATGAAGCTATTAACTTATACTATTATGGGGTAGGGGGGAGAATAAAGTTGAAATATTTAAGGGAGTTAGTAAGAACAGAAGAGATACCATTGTTATGTCTTCAAGAAACAAAAAAAAATCATTAGTAGGGAAATGTGCTATGCCTTATGGGGAGATCATGATGTGGAATGGGAGGGGGTGATGCCTTCTATAAATTCAGCTAGTGGGATGATAAGCATATGGAACAAAGATGTTTTCGTATTGCAAAATTCTTTTAGCGGATATGAGTTTCTTGGCTTGGAAGGAATATGGAAGGGTGGAAATAGTCACATCTCAATATTGGAGAGAAATGAAAGAATTCATTGTATTTATAGAAGATATGGAGCTCATTGACATTCCTTTGGTGGGATGAAAATTTACTTGGTATAGGCCCAATGCCGAAGCAAAGAGCAAACTAAATAGAATATTGATTACTAGAGACCTTGTTGATTGGGGCCCTGAACTGTTTAGAGTTCTCAATTATTGGATTCAAGACTCTAGATTCCAAGAGGTGGTGAAGCAAGCTTGGTTGAGCACCAATGTGGAGGGATGAAGGGCATTTGTTTTCAAAGAAAAGCTAAAGGTGGGGTGAAGGAGGCCTTGAAGAAATGGAACTTGTAGGAATTTGGCTTCAAGCAAATAAATCAACTTCTTATTGAAAAACTAATGAATTAGATGTCCTAGAGGAGCAAAGAGGTTTGGATGAGATGCATCTTGAGAAAAAAACTCAAACTTCAAAAGGATTTTTGGCGTGTGGTGAAGTTTAATGAATCCTTGTTATGTCAAAAAGCAAGGTTGAACTGATTAAAAGAGGGGGATTGTAATTTTAAAATTTTCCATTCAGTTATCAATTGGAGAAGAAGAAAAAAATTCTTGAAAGGCTTACATATTGACAGGGCTTTGGTGGAGGAGCCAATTAGAATGAAAGAAGAGGTCAAGAATTTTTCTTGAAAGAAGATTCATGGAGGATACGTGGTAGAGGCCAAATCTTGATGGAGTCCAATTCAATCAAAATTTGATTGAATGAGCATAATATGCTTATTGTGGAGTTTGGGGAAGAAGAGGTCAAGCAAGCTATTTTGGAGTGTGATAGTTCAAAGATTCACATTATCTTTTTTAAAGTTCAAATTCGAAGCTATTAAGAAAGAGCATGGTTGTGGGTCATGATGGCTCATGAAAGTAGCGTTAATAACAAATACAATAAAGACCTAGGAGTTGTTATTGGCTCCATTCCATTTGCTATTAGCTCCTAGCAAGGGGTTGATCCCTTTTTTCTATTCCTAGATATTGTTCTTTTCATAGAATCATGATTCCATTGAATCAAATGTACAACGAAATGATGATTCTATTGCGCAATCATTTTTGCACCCCCCCAATAAAATTATGATTTCATTGTATAATGTAGAGCGAAATCACAATGGTTGTTGGATATATTTTTTTTATCACCACAAACATAACAACGAAATCGTAATTCCATTATTATTTTTTTGGCACCCCCCTTAACACAATGGAATTGTAATTCTATTGTTATTTTTTCATAACACAACAGAATTATAATTCTATTGAGGTGACAAAAAAAACTAAATAAATTCAGTTGTACTATTTTCTTAAAAAATTACAAACAAAAATAAAAAAAATGATGTTTTTTTATTGATTGAACACTACAACACCACATTTATTTATTAAACACTACTTTTTCTCTAAGACATTTTGACTAAACATGCTTTTTTCTGATACACATACTAATCATTTTGAATATAGGCACAATCTAAATCGATTATATTATCAGCACGATCTCAACCGTTGGTATGTCTCATGAGAGAACAATAGATCATCTAATATAAATAGTAATAGGTGTTTGATACAATTCAACACCTTTGCTTCTTGATATTCACCATATTGCTTAAAATATGGAGAGTGTATTTGTTGATGTGTATCTTATTTTGAGATACGTTGATACTTCAAATTCTCCAATAAAAATAGAAGAATACTTTATAGAGTTTTTAAAAGTTTATGATACATCAGGAAAAGGTCTTTTTGATGAGGTTGTTAATGTTTTGAAAAAATACGAGCATGATATTAATGATATAAGGGGACAAATTATCGCAATGGATCTAACATGAAGGGTAAAATCAAGGAGTACAAAAAAGATCATTAAATATAAGTTCTAGAGCATTTTTATACGTCATGTGGATGTCATAATTTAAATTTAGTTTTATGTGATATGGTTAATTTATTTCTTAGAACTATTTCTTTTTTTGGAGTTGTGCAATGTATTTATTCTTTATTTGCTTCATTCATTAAATGATGGAAAATTTTGCAAGATAATGTATGTAAATTTTTTATTAAATTATTATCTTAAACTCGATGGAAGAGTAGAATTAAAAGTGTCAAAGCAATAAAATATCAAGCACCAAAGATAAGAGATGCTTCACTTCAAATCTTCAATTATCAAAATATTGTGAAGATCCTAAATTAAAAAGTGAAGTCATGTATTTAGCAACCTATGATATTGAAAATGCTGAATTTTTATTCGGAATGAATATTTGGTATGATATTTTGTTTGATGTTAACTCTGTTATTAAGATTTGTTAATTCTGTTAGTAAGATTTTACAATTGAAAGATATGCATATAGATGTTGCTATAATCATTAAAAATATCTTATTGCTTATTTAAAAAATGATAGGGAAAATGGTATTAATTTGGCTTTGGATTCTTCAAAAAAATTAGTTGTTGAAATAGATTTAGAGCTCAAATTTCATGAAAAACATATAATTCGTAGAAAAACACATTTTGATGAAAATGTTAATGATGAGATCACACATTTGGCTAGAGATTCTTTTTCGTATTGAATATTTTATATGCAATGTAGATCAATCTATTTCTTCTATTGAGACTCGATTTGAGAAATTTTTACAATATGAAACTATTTTTGGATTTTTTTATTTGAAATTAAAAATTTTAAAACGTTAAGCGGTGATGAATTAAAAAAAATATTGTATTAATCTTGAAAAAAATTTAAGATGTGATGAGCATTCACATATTGATGGTCTTGATTTATTTTTAGAATTAAAATTATTGAGAGAAATATGAAAAAAAAGTTAACACTCAAATAGAAGTATTAAACTATATAAAATGATTAGATTCTTTTTTTAAATGTGTGCATTGCTTATAGAATATTATTAACAATACTAGTAACAATTGTTATCATTGAAAAAAGTTTTTTAAAATTAAAATTGCTTAAATCCTATCTAAGATCAACAATATTATAAGATAAATTGAATGAGTTAACTATTTTATCTATTAAAAGTGAAATATTAAAATTACTTTATTATAAAACATTAATAAATAATTTTACAGGTAAAAAACTAAAAGATTAATATAAAAATTAATAATTAATATTTCATTAGATTTTTTTTTAGAAATTTTACCTTAGGCCCTAATTTATCTGGACACGGTCCTGCACTTTTTCCAACCAAAAACAAAAGTTCCGTGAAATATTACCATATATTTATCTGAATTTCACGGGAACTTGCATTGATAAATAACGATGTCACTAGATTTAAAAATTTTAAGTATAGAAAAAAAATGCTAGAAGGGATAATTGTAATAAATTAAAAAGAGAATTAAATTTGAAGACAAATTATTGAAAACCAATGTTCTAATCACAATAAAAGGACTAAGAGTACAATTGAATAAAAAGAAAGTCTAAACTTGAAGCAAGTACCCTAATATTGTACCACATTTTCAGACTAACAATATTGTACCACATGAAGTTTAAGTTTGGGTAATATTTAAATGTTGAAAGCAAGAGGTTCCATTAGGAGAGGCACCGAAAATTGCACTTATAAATCAAGGTATTTAAATTGAAAATGAGAATGAAAACTATAAAACCCATAAATTACACATCAAAATATGTGTTTTCTAAAAAAAAAAAAATCCCGAAAGTATAATTGGATACACACTACTTTACAAGTCCTACTTGGGAACCACTATTAGCACTATCAACTTTGCTATACCACTACTCTCGTGGTAGCTTTTGCATTTTTTTTAAAATTTGTCCTTCCAATAAAAACATGATTCGATTGGCAAAATATATAATTGGATACACACTACTTTACAAGTCCTACTTGGGAACCACTATTAGCACTATCAACTTTGCTATACCACTACTCTCGTGGTAGCTTTTGCATTTTTTTGAAAAAATTGTCCTTCCAATAAAAACATGATTCGATTGGCAAAATATATAACGGAATTATGTTTTCATTTATGTAAAAGAAAAGTGTAAAAAAATACACAAATAAATTATGTTTTTATTGTGTACTTTTTTAACATCCTTTTTACACAACATAAACATAATTCCATTATTTGTTTTTTATGAATTTTTAGTTAATTATAAATGCAAGTTACCTTTTTTTAAAAAAACAATCAAATTAATTATGATATAATTTATCATTTTTAATAGTAATAAGTATCTTTTTTAATTAAAAATGAATTAATTGGGTAGAAATTACCATTCATAAATGTAACTAAATTAATTATTATATGAATTTCCCTTATTAACAGTCATAAAATCAATTTATGATACTAATTTGTATCATAATTTATTTGATTAAAATTAAAAATGGTAACATATGTCTAAATTAATTACAATTTTTTCGTTAAAATTTAACAAAATGGAAATATGTTTCTATTGTGTAAGAGGGATTCAAAAATATTACACAACTCAAAACATGATTTTGTTGGCAAAATACACAAAGAAATTATGTTTCTATTGTGTATTTTGTCAACAAAATCATTGGGTTAAAAAAACCTTACTTAGATATGTCCAAGGAAGGAAAAAGGTTGGGGGTGTAGGAAAGTCGGAAGGGTAAGTGGCAATAGCAGGCCCCATCTACTTTCAAACATTCTCTGGCCCAATTTAACGGGCCGAAATCCAGATTAATGAACAATTAATAGTAGGGGAAATGCTAGGTGCACCTAGCAATATTGTTGGTGCACCCAGCAATTTTTATGAATGGGCCATTTTGCCCTTTAACAAAAAATTATAAAAAGCCCCCCCTCTCCGGAAGAAACTCTTCCTGGTCATTCCTTTCGTGAAGCTTCTTCTCCCTCTCCGCGAACTGCTTCTTCTCCCTCTCCGTGAACTGCTTCTTCTCCGCAAGCCAAGCGCGAAGCTCGTCTTCTTCTCCGCGAACGAGGTTAGTCTCCCTAACTTCCCTTTGCTTGTATGATACAACATTGTTGTAGCAATGGAACCTTAGGATAGTAACCTTAGGGTAGAAGACGAGAGGAGAAGACGCCGGAAAAAATGGGGAAAGGGGGCTCACGACGGAGGCTTCCGAAAGACCCGTTAGGGGTTCTTCCGGAACTTCCAGAAGAATCTGTTCCGGAAACATTCCGGAAGAAGTGTTCTTCTGGAAGAAACGAAACGTCTTCCGGAAGAACACTTCTTCCAGAAGTCTCCCGGAACACCTCTTCCGAAAAATTTTCAGAAGAAGTAGTTCTTCCGGAAGAATTCCGAAATTCCGAAAGAACTTTCCGGAAGACCTTTGAGATTTCTGGAAGAACTTTCCGGAAGAAGTGGTTCTTTCGGAAACATTCTGGAAGAACCACTTCTTCCGAAAAGTTTATTTTTTTTTAAACAAAAATTGTTTTGTTTTTTTTTTGTAAAAATGAATTATTATTATATTTTTTTGATTATTTTGTTTTTGAGATTTTATGAAAAAAATGAGGTTTGGGTGCATCCCTTCGCCGCCTGTTAGTGCTCGATTGTCACACGATGATATAAATGATAGGTGGATGCATTTTGCGGAGCACGTACTACCTGCGGGTCAGCTTTGTCTAGTGCCTGGACAGGTATCTGTGGATTACATGGAGTGGTTTTTCCGCATATCTCACCCATTCATGATACCGACCCAGGCAGGTGACTAGCCGAGAGATGCACCAGCTGCAGACCCTGAGGACTACATACAGCCGCCCAGCCCCCAGGTTCCAGTGGCATTTGACCCCCCTCCACATGTGGTAAGATTTTTTGCGCGTTTAATGTTTGATGCGTTGTTATTTATTTTAAATTTTATAATAAATGTTTTTAATGACTGTAACAGGATGATTACGATGGATATGAGGCGATTGCACAGAGGTTGGAGCGTGTGCTCAACCTTAGGATGGTCACTGCTGGCACAGAGTTATATGAGATTATGCAGGACTGCCTGACGATCGCCAGTGGGGGAGGCAGTGCTGATGTGTTAGTGCTTAGCTCTACTGAGTTTTAAAAGATTGGCTAAGATTTTGTTAAAACATAAGCACTTAGACAATGAAGGAAAGCTGGAGTTGCTGCACATGATGTCCAACGTTATGTCAAGGAATAAGATCGGGCTGCACAATGCACAAGGCAAGATAAAATGTCAAGTGAAGAATTGAAGCTGCAGGATCCACGATGTCGGATACAATGTCCAGGACATCCTGCCCGAAAATACTGGAGTAGCTGCACAATGCACAAGGCAAGATAAAAGTCAAATGAAGAATTGAAGCTGTCGGATCCACGATGTCCTGACATCCGGCCCGAAAATACTGGACACATAAATCTGTTATATCTTTAACAGATTAATGTGCAGTTAGCAACAGATTTGGCGATCTATCTTTAGGAACGAATTAAGAGATAATTAAAGTTCGAATTACAAACTTGAATAGTTCGTTCAGGGATTAAAGATTAAAGATTAAAGATAAAAACTAAAAGATCAAACTGTATCTTTTAGATCTTTAAGTGCAGATTTTCAGGAAAATGATAGATCTCATCCAGCATCAAGATGTTGCAGCCCAGATACGCACACAGCTATATAAACATGAAGGCTGCACGAGTTTTCTACCAAGTCTGGGATTGAAGAGTTATTTTGTGAGGTTTGGGACTTGAGTGTTTTGTGAGCCACCTTGATGTTACTCTAACATCAAGTGTTGGACCTGAGTGTGTAGAGTTGATCTCTATAGTGTGTAGAGTTGATCTCTGTAGTTTGTGTAGAGTTGATCTCTATTGTTCAGAGAGCAATCTCTGGTGTGTCTTTGATTTAATTGTAAACACGGGAGTGTGATTGAGAGGGAGTGAGCGGGGTTCTCATATCTAAGAGTGGCTCTTAGGTAGAGGTCGCACGGGTAGTGGTTAGGTGAGAAGGTTGTAAACAGTGGCTGTTAGATCTTCGAACTAACACTATTTTAGTGGATTTCCTCCCTGGCTTGGTAGCCCCCAGATGTAGGTGAGGTTGCACCGAACTGGGTTAACAATTCTCTTGTGTTATTTACTTGTTTAATCTGTTCATACAGTCAAATACAATCTGCATGTTCTGAAGCGTGATGTCGTGACATCCTGTACGACATCTGTCCCCAGTATCAGAATTTCAATTGGTATCAGAGCAGGCACTCGAAATCACTGAGTGAGATCTAGGGAGATAAATTCTGATGAACATGGAGAAAGAAGGAGGACCAGTGAACAGACCACCAGTTCTGGATGGAACCAACTATGAATACTGGAAAGCAAGGATGGTGGCCTTCCTCAAATCACTGGATAGCAGAACCTGGAAAGCTGTCATCAAAGGCTGGGAACACCCCAAGATGCTGGACACAGAAGGAAAGCCCACTGATGAATTGAAGCCAGAAGAAGACTGGACAAAAGAAGAAGACGAATTGGCACTTGGAAACTCCAAAGCTTTGAATGCTCTATTCAATGGAGTTGACAAGAATATCTTCAGACTGATCAACACATGCACAGTGGCCAAGGATGCATGGGAGATCCTGAAAACCACTCATGAAGGAACCTCCAAAGTGAAGATGTCCAGATTGCAACTATTGGCTACAAAATTCGAAAATCTGAAGATGAAGGAGGAAGAGTGTATTCATGACTTCCACATGAACATTCTTGAAATTGCCAATGCTTGCACTGCCTTGGGAGAAAGGATGACAGATGAAAAGCTGGTAAGAAAGATCCTCAGATCCTTGCCTAAGAGATTTGACATGAAAGTCACTGCAATAGAGGAGGCCCAAGACATTTGCAACATGAGAGTAGATGAACTCATTGGTTCCCTTCAAACCTTTGAGCTAGGACTCTCGGATAGGGCTGAAAAGAAGAGCAAGAACTTGGCGTTCGTGTCCAATGATGAAGGAGAAGAAGATGAGTATGACCTGGATACTGATGAAGGTCTGACTAAGGCAGTTGTGCTCCTTGGAAAGCAGTTCAACAAAGTGCTGAACAGAATGGACAGGAGGCAGAAACCACATGTCCAGAACATCCCTTTCGACATCAGGAAAGGTAGTAAATACCAGAAAAGGTCAGATGAAAAGCCCAGTCACAGCAAAGGAATTCAATGCCATGGGTGTGAAGGCTATGGACACATCATAGCTGAATGTCCCACTCATCTCAAGAAGCAGAGGAAAGGACTTTCTGTATGTCGGTCTGATGATACAGAGAGTGAACAAGAAAGTGATTCTGACAGAGATGTAAATGCACTCACTGGGAGATTTGAATCTGCTGAAGATTCAAGTGATACAGATAGTGAAATCACTTTTGATGAGCTTGCTATATCCTATAGAAAACTATGCATCAAAAGTGAGAAGATCCTTCAGCAAGAAGCACAACTGAAGAAGGTCATTGCAGATCTGGAGGCTGAGAAGGAGGCACATGAAGAGGAGATCTCTGAGCTTAAAGGAGAAGTTGGTTTTCTGAACTCTAAACTGGAAAACATGACAAAATCAATAAAGATGCTGAATAAAGGCTCAGATATGCTTGATGAAGTGCTACAGCTTGGGAAGAATGTTGGAAACCAGAGAGGACTTGGGTTTAAATCTGCTGGCAGAATAACCATGACAGAATTTGTTCCTGCCAAAAACAGCACTGGAGCCACGATGTCACAACATCGGTCTCGACATCATGGAACGCAGCAGAAAAAGAGTAAAAGAAGTAAAAGAAAGAAGTGGAGGTGTCACTACTGTGGCAAGTATGGTCACATAAAGCCTTTTTGCTATCATCTACATGGCCATCCACATCATGGAACTCAAAGTAGCAACAGCAGAAAGAAGATGATGTGGGTTCCAAAACACAAGATTGTCAGTCTTGGTGTTCATACTTCACTTAGAGCATCAGCTAAGGAAGATTGGTACCTAGATAGCGGCTGTTCCAGACACATGACAGGAGTTAAAGAATTCCTGGTGAACATTGAGCCCTGCTCCACTAGCTATGTGACATTTGGAGATGGCTCTAAAGGAAAGATCATTGGAATGGGAAAGCTAGTTCATGATGGACTTCCTAGTCTGAACAAAGTACTGCTGGTGAAGGGACTGACTGCAAACCTGATCAGCATCAGTCAGTTGTGTGATGAAGGATTCAATGTAAACTTCACAAAGTCAGAATGCTTGGTGACAAATGAGAAGAGTGAAGTTCTAATGAAGGGCAGCAGATCAAAGGACAACTGTTACCTATGGACACCTCAAGAAACCAGTTACTCCTCCACATGTCTATCCTCCAAAGAAGATGAAGTCAGAATATGGCATCAAAGATTTGGACATCTGCACTTAAGAGGCATGAAGAAAATCATTGACAAAGGTGCTGTTAGAGGCATTCCCAATCTGAAAATAGAAGAAGGCAGAATCTGTGGTGAATGTCAGATTGGAAAGCAAGTCAAGATGTCCCACCAGAAGCTTCAACATCAGACCACTTCCAGGGTGCTGGAACTGCTTCACATGGACTTGATGGGGCCTATGCAAGTTGAAAGCCTTGGAGGAAAGAGGTATGCCTATGTTGTTGTGGATGATTTCTCCAGATTTACCTGGGTCAACTTTATCAGAGAAAAATCAGACACCTTTGAAGTATTCAAGGAGCTGAGTCTAAGACTTCAAAGAGAAAAAGACTGTGTCATCAAGAGAATCAGGAGTGACCATGGCAGAGAGTTTAAAAACAGCAAGTTTACTGAATTCTGCACATCTGAAGGCATCACTCATGAGTTCTCTGCAGCTATTACACCACAACAAAACGGCATAGTTGAAAGGAAAAACAGGACTTTGCAAGAGGCTGCTAGGGTCATGCTTCATGCCAAAGAACTTCCCTATAATCTCTGGGCTGAAGCCATGAACACAGCATGCTACATCCACAACAGAGTCACACTGAAAAGAGGGACTCCAACCACACTGTATGAAATCTGGAAAGGGAGGAAGCCAACTGTCAAGCACTTCCACATCTTTGGAAGTCCATGTTACATTTTGACAGATAGAGAGCAAAGGAGAAAGATGGATCCCAAGAGTGATGCAGGAATATTCCTGGGATACTCTACAAACAGCAGAGCATATAGAGTATTCAATTCCAGAACCAGAACTGTGATGGAATCCATCAATGTGGTTGTTGATGATCTAACTCCAGCAAGAAAGAAGGATGTCGAAGAAGATGTCAGAACATCGGGAGACAATGTAGCAGATACAGCTAAAAGTGCAGAAAATTCTGATTCTGCTACAGATGAACCAAACATCAACCAACCTGACAAGAAATCCTCCATTAGAATCCAGAAGATGCACCCCAAGGAGCTGATTATAGGAGATCCAAACAGAGGGGTCACTACAAGATCAAGGGAGATTGAGATTGTCTCCAATTCATGCTTTGTCTCCAAAATTGAGCCCAAGAATGTGAAAGAGGCACTGACTGATGAGTTCTGGATCAATGCTATGCAAGAAGAATTGGGGCAATTCAAAAGGAATGAAGTTTGGGAGCTAGTTCCTAGACCCGAGGGAACTAATGTAATTGGCACCAAGTGGATCTTCAAGAACAAAACCAATGAAGAAGGTGTTATAACCAGAAACAAGGCCAGACTTGTTGCTCAAGGCTACACTCAGATTGAAGGTGTAGACTTTGATGAAACTTTCGCCCCTGTTGCTAGACTTGAGTCCATCAGATTGTTACTTGGTGTAGCGTGCATCCTCAAATTCAAGCTGTACCAGATGGATGTGAAGAGCGCGTTTCTGAATGGATACCTGAATGAAGAAGCCTATGTGGAGCAGCCAAAGGGATTTGTAGATCCAACTCATCCAGATCATGTATACAGGCTCAAGAAGGCTCTCTATGGATTGAAGCAAGCTCCAAGAGCTTGGTATGAAAGGCTAACAGAGTTCCTTACTCAGCAAGGGTATAGGAAGGGAGGAATTGACAAGACTCTCTTTGTCAAACAAGATGCTGAAAACTTGATGATAGCACAGATATATGTTGATGACATTGTGTTTGGAGGGATGTCGAATGAGATGCTTCGACATTTTGTACAACAGATGCAATCTGAATTTGAAATGAGTCTTGTTGGAGAGCTGACTTATTTTCTGGGACTCCAAGTAAAGCAGATGGAAGACTCCATATTCCTCTCACAAAGCAAGTATGCAAAGAACATTGTCAAGAAGTTTGGGATGGAAAATGCCAGCCATAAAAGAACACCTGCACCTACTCACTTGAAGCTGTCAAAGGATGAAGCTGGCACCAGTGTTGATCAAAGTCTGTACAGAAGCATGATTGGGAGCTTACTATATTTAACAGCTAGCAGACCTGACATCACCTATGCAGTAGGTGTTTGTGCAAGATATCAAGCCAATCCCAAGATAAGTCACTTGAATCAAGTAAAGAGAATTCTGAAATATGTAAATGGCACCAGTGACTATGGGATTATGTACTGTCATTGTTCAGATTCAATGCTGGTTGGGTATTGTGATGCTGATTGGGCTGGAAGTGCAGATGACAGAAAAAGCACTTCAGGTGGATGCTTCTATCTGGGCAACAATCTTATTTCATGGTTCAGCAAGAAGCAGAACTGTGTGTCCCTATCTACTGCAGAAGCAGAGTATATTGCAGCAGGAAGCAGTTGTTCACAACTAGTTTGGATGAAGCAGATGCTGAAGGAGTACAATGTCGAACAAGATGTCATGACATTGTACTGTGATAACCTGAGTGCTATTAATATTTCTAAAAATCCTGTTCAACACAGCAGAACCAAGCACATTGACATTAGACATCACTATATTAGAGAGCTTGTTGATGATAAAGTTATCACACTAGAGCATGTGGACACTGAGGAACAAATAGCAGATATTTTCACAAAGGCATTGGATGCAAATCAGTTTGAAAAACTGAGGGGCAAGCTGGGCATTTGTCTGCTAGAAGACTTATAGCAATTACTTCTATTTGAATGTGCTCAAACGTTAATAGCACATTCATTACTGGGCCGAAACAGATTTGACCGTTGCTTCACACGTCCCTCTACATTCCGCATTCAAATTTACAGTTTAGTGGTAATCTTGTTTTCAGCATTCCACAACAGCTCTCAGATTTTCACGAAACCATTTCAAAAGCTCTGCTTCTCCATGGCTACCTCACCAAAAGATACTGCAGCTCCTGGCTCACCCTCTGTACCATCATCTCCGCACCAGGAACAACCTGAATTCAACATCCAACCCATACAAATGATTCCTGGCCAAGCTCCTGTCCCTGAGAAACTGGTTCCCAAAAGACAACAGGGAGTGAAGATTTCTGAAAACCCTAGCCCTGCAACAAGTCCTAGGGAAGTAGACCCGGAGATGGATAAGAAGATCCGCAGTATTGTGAGTAACATTCTGAAAAATGCTGCTGTGCCTGATGCTGGTGAAGATGTTCCAACATCCTCCACCCCGAATGTTTCTGTGCCTGATGTTGATAAAGATGTTCCAACATCTTCCGCTCCAAATGCTGAAGCCCTCCCTTCACCCAGTGAAGAGGAATCAACAGAAGAAGAAGATCAAGCCACAGAGAAGACCCCTGCACCAAGGGCACCAGAACCTGCTCCAGGTGACCTCATTGATCTTGAAGAGGTAGAATCTGATGAGGAACCCATTGCCAACAAGTTGGCACCTGGCATTGCAGAAAGACTACAAAGCAGAAAGGGAAAAACCCCCATCAAGAGGTCTGGACGAATCAAAACTATGGCCCAGAAGAAGAGCACTCCAATCACTCCTACCACATCCAGAAGGAGCAAGGTTGCAATCCCCTCCAAGAAGAGGAAAGAAATTTCCTCATCCGATTCTGATGATGATGTCGAACTAGATGTCTCGACATCAATGAGGGCCAAGAAATCTGGGAGAAAGGTGCCTGGAAATGTTCCTGATGCACCATTGGACAACATCTCTTTCCACTCCATTGGCAATGTTGAAAAGTGGAAATATGTGTATCAACGCAGACTTGCGGTTGAAAGAGAACTGGGAAGAGATGCCTTGGATTGCAAGGAGACCATGGACCTCATCAAGGCAGCAGGACTGATGAAAACTGTCACCAAGTTGGGAGATTGCTATGAAAGTCTAGTCAGGGAATTTATTGTCAACATTCCCTCTGACATAACAAACAGAAAGAGTGATGAGTATCAAAAAGTATTTGTCAGAGGAAAATGTGTTAGATTCTCCCCTGCTGTAATCAACAAATACCTGGGCAGACCTACAGATGGAGTGGTGGATATTACTGTTTCTGAGCATCAAATTGCCAAGGAAATCACTGCCAAACAGGTCCAGCATTGGCCAAAGAAAGGGAAGCTTTCTGCAGGGAAGCTAAGTGTGAAGTATGCAATCTTGCATAGGATTGGCGCTGCAAACTGGGTACCCACCAATCACACTTCCACTGTTGCCACAGGTTTGGGTAAATTTCTGTATGCTGTTGGAACCAAGTCCAAATTTAATTTTGGAAACTATATTTTTGATCAAACTGTTAAGCATTCAGAATCGTTTGCTGTCAAATTACCCATTGCCTTCCCAACTGTATTGTGTGGCATTATGTTGAGTCAACATCCAAATATTTTAAACAACATTGACTCTGTGATGAAGAGAGAATCTCCTCTATCCCTGCATTACAAACTGTTTGAGGGGACACATGTCCCAGACATTGTCTCGACATCAGGGAAAGCTGCTGCTTCAGGAGCTGTGTCCAAGGATGCCTTGATTGCTGAACTCAAGGACACATGCAAGGTGCTGGAAGCAACCATCAAAGCCACCACAGAGAAGAAAATGGAGCTGGAACGGCTGATCGAAAGACTCACAGACAGTGGCATTGATGATGGTGAAGCAGCTGAGGAAGAAGAAGATCCAGCTGAGCAAGAAGAGGCAGCTGAGGAAGAGGAAGATGCAGCAGAAGAGACAGAATCAGATGATGATGATTCTGAAGCCACCCCATGACCATCAGACCTTTATTTTTGTTTTTACTATTACTAGCTATAGGGGCATGTCCCTTTGAACAATTGATTGCTATTGGTCTGTAATATTTGCATGCATTCTACTTTTGTCAAATTCTGTCTAAAAAGGGGGAGTAATAGTATTAATAGTATTATGCATGATTTATGATTCTGAGTAGTAGGACTCTATGTATGCAATAGTAGTCATGATGTATGGTTTTGAGTCGTAGGATACGATGTATGCATGAGTCATGATTTTGAGGGGGAGTTGTATGATACGATGTATGCATGATTCATGATTTTGAGGGGGAGACTGCTGCTGCTGATGACGACTGATGTGAGCTACTGTAACTACGAGTAGCTGATAGAAGATACTGCAGCTAGAGCATGGAGACAGGGGGAGCAGAAAGGTGATGTCACGTAAAATGTCTTGACATCTTGGAAAAGACTAGTAGCTGATAAAAGATGCTGCAGTGAACTGCTTCACAGCAGTAGGAGCATGGAGACAGGGGGAGCAGAAAGCTGATGTCACGTGAGATGTCTTGACATCCTGGAAACGACTTGCAACTTGCAGAATTTTGCTGTCGCCTCTACAAATTCCGCTGTGCTTGATTACTCTGATAATGGAAGTTGCTGATCCCACTTGCATAACTGCTCGTACCTGCTCAGGAAGTGTCTAAGTATGTTTTAGACAAAATTTGCCAAAGGGGGAGATTGTTAGTGCTTAGCTCTACTGAGTTTTAAAAGATTGGCTAAGATTTTGTTAAAACATAAGCACTTAGACAATGAAGGAAAGCTGGAGTTGCTGCACATGATGTCCAACGTTATGTCAAGGAATAAGATCGGGCTGCACAATGCACAAGGCAAGATAAAATGTCAAGTGAAGAATTGAAGCTGCAGGATCCACGATGTCGGATACAATGTCCAGGACATCCTGCCCGAAAATACTGGAGTAGCTGCACAATGCACAAGGCAAGATAAAAGTCAAATGAAGAATTGAAGCTGCAGGATCCACGATGTCCTGACATCCGGCCCGAAAATACTGGACACATAAATCTGTTATATCTTTAACAGATTAATGTGCAGTTAGCAACAGATTTGGCGATCTATCTTTAGGAACGAATTAAGAGATAATTAAAGTTCGAATTACAAACTTGAATAGTTCGTTCAGGGATTAAAGATTAAAGATTAAAGATAAAAACTAAAAGATCAAACTGTATCTTTTAGATCTTTAAGTGCAGATTTTCAGGAAAATGATAGATCTCATCCAGCATCAAGATGTTGCAGCCCAGATACGCACACAGCTATATAAACATGAAGGCTGCACGAGTTTTCTACCAAGTCCGGGATTGAAGAGTTATTTTGTGAGGTTTGGGACTTGAGTGTTTTGTGAGCCACCTTGATGTTACTCTAACATCAAGTGTTGGACCTGAGTGTGTAGAGTTGATCTCTATAGTGTGTAGAGTTGATCTCTGTAGTTTGTGTAGAGTTGATCTCTATTGTTCAGAGAGCAATCTCTGGTGTGTCTTTGATTTAATTGTAAACACGGGAGTGTGATTGAGAGGGAGTGAGCGGGGTTCTCATATCTAAGAGTGGCTCTTAGGTAGAGGTCGCACGGGTAGTGGTTAGGTGAGAAGGTTGTAAACAGTGGCTGTTAGATCTTCGAACTAACACTATTTTAGTGGATTTCCTCCCTGGCTTGGTAGCCCCCAGATGTAGGTGAGGTTGCACCGAACTGGGTTAACAATTCTCTTGTGTTATTTACTTGTTTAATCTGTTCATACAGTCAAATACAATCTGCATGTTCTGAAGCGTGATGTCGTGACATCCTGTACGACATCTGTCCCCAGTATCAGAATTTCATGATGGAAGTGTCAGGGCTCGTCAGAGATGCCGCACGGACCATTGATTATTGTATTTATTTTTTGTCTTGTAGTTGACATGAATAATTGTAATTATTACAGTTTTTTGTTTAATATAGTTGACTTGTTTTGCACAGTTTATTATTTTATGATATTAACTGACGTATGGATTGTGATTCGGATCGTGGTCCTTAAGCGAAGTTTTCGAGTGTTTTAAATTTATTTTTAAAAAAAGGGAACCTAAAATCATGAGTTTTGTTCGTAAGAATTACATTAAAAATAAATGTTTTTAAAATCATTCATAATTCATAATTATGTGTTAGTAAGATATTTAAAGTAATTATCATATATAATAAATTATGATTCGATCATAATTTACAAGAACAAAGATTATATCATGCAGTGACCGTGTCAAATGAACCAGCGAAGTCATTGCATAATTGTTATACTAACTATATTCAATGTACCTGAACAAAATGATTTCCAAACACGTGACTGACACATATCATGCGGTGCCCAGAAGAATCAGGTGGTGGTTGACTTCTAAGAGGAAAAAATGTCATGCTTTGTTGTCGGGACAACGATACAAGGATTACGTTATACCGTGATGCAAGCACATATCCCATCTCCGTTATATCCATCCACTTGTCCACACTAACCTGAATCAACCAAACATACACATGTAAGTAATTTAAAGTTTGTTATTAAAAAAATTAACCTAAAAACATACCTTCGAAAACCCATCAACAAGTAGGGACAACTTTAATTGTTCAAATCTCTCTGTGCCACCGAAGAGGTTCATGTACTCATGCAACCACCTGCCAAGTTCTTTAATCAATTCATTACGCACTAACGGCCACAAATCTTCCCACATACCTAATAAAGCGGCAATGGACCGATATCCACAGTTACCGTCCGCTTTCACATCCACAATGTCACGAATGAAACCTTGAATGAATGGCGCAAATTGATCCAACATCGGGATGATCCTTGTTGGCTGAGGCGGTTCAGAACATGATGCACTGCATTTGACTGGAGAGTTGCTGCTTTGAACAGAATGAAAAGCATCAACATACTCCCAGTAAGACGAATCACGCTTTGTGGATCTTTGACTTCTTTTCATCGGTTTCTTCGGTGCACCTTTAGTGTTGACCTTTGACGGAGGAGGGTGCATAGAGTTATGATCAGGGTATGTAATTTCTCAGTGTTTACTCTTCAGAGTTACTTTGCCAGACACATATGGACTGAAAAGCAAAGTCTCCTCCAGAACATATGGACTGACTCCAATGAGATGCTGCCAGCAGTATACCTAGAAAGCTCACATGCACAAGGAAGACCGTGCGTGGTTCTCATCACACAACCACAAGAAGAGGGATTGTTGCCGAGATAACGTAGACGGTCAATCTCAGAAGCAATCTGATTTAAAGCGTCCCTTGAAACCATCCCAAGAGGCCTCTTGTATAAGGTTTTTTTATATACATGCCCAACCACATACATAATGGTTTCAAAGGATGCTTTAATTTCGACGTGTTGCAGCGTGATCATGTTGTTCATGGCATCCCAAACACTACATAGGTCTCCAACGCTATTTTGTAGTACTCTTTTGAGAGCCCAATGAGCTGATTCAACCCTACATTTAAAATACACAACAAACATCAAAATATACAACAATTAAATACCATTTATTACTAATCCTTACTAACAAATAAAATCAGTTCTTAATACCTGTTTGTTGTTGTGTTGCCTAGGTGCATGACCTTATTCTTCCATGCTGTAATAAATTTTTCCTTGTGGGGGATAATCCATGTGTCGTTAACATAGTCAGTGAACATCGGCCAAGGCGAACAAGCAACTTGAAACTTCTGAAGTGACTCATGGAACTGGTGTTTGGACGGACAATCAACCAAAGTACCCCAGTTATCCATTACATAGTCCCACACATTTTTTTCACCGATTAAAGATTTGCACTTCGCCTTCACATTCTTATCGATATGAAACCTGCACAACAAATTAGTAGACTCGGGGAACACAGTTTTCACTGCATTCATCAGTGCTAGGTCTCTGTCAGTGACAATAACAACAGGGAGGCGATCGTTTCTTAAAAATAGGCATCGAAATTGTTTCAAAGCCCATACAATATTATTAACACGCTCAGCCTCCAGATATGCAAACCCAGCAGAGAATGTCATCGCCGTTGGTGTCACTCCAACAAAGTCAAATAGTGGGAGTCTGTACCTGTTTGTTTTGTAGGTACTGTCTATAAAAAACACCAGATGACATGCATTGCATAACTTTACTGCATCTGGGTGACACCAAAACAAATCACGCACCACAACTTCATCCTTCAATCTATGCCAATGAATGTATTGATCACGTTCGAGAAGCTTCATCAGATGCTGCATTTCGGTATCAGCTCCTCTTATTGAAGAATGATATGCACTTCTTGCATTGTAAATTTGCTTTATCGTGGTGCAATTGTTGGCATTGTGTTCCTTCAACATTAGCAAGATGTTTTTTGGTTTCACCATCGACTTTGTCATATCAGCAATAATTTTCTTTTCTTCCTTAGTCAATCGCCCAGCATATGGATGTCCAACTAAGGACTTGGCCAATTCATGATTGTGAATCCCATAGATCAACTTCACCATCCAACCTTCCCCTCCATGCACTGGTTTCCCACGAAGCCTGAAGGGACAACCACATTTCCTACTCCTAGTATCTTTTCTAACGAATTCTTTATTCCTGCACTTGTATGTACCACTCCTTTCACACCCAATTAAGACGAATGAACTTCTTCCTCTACTACCGGTCTCTGTGTCAGACCTCATAATGACTGCAACAAATCCATTTTCATGGGTAACTGTTCGAACCCATTGCAAAACATCATCTCGAGTACCGAATACCTACAACGCAACCCAAACATATTATTTTTTATACAAAACATCAATTCAACCAAATGACTCAAATTATCTATGATTACCTGAGACGTATTAAAAGCATTTGAACAATCCACATGTGGTTCATTCACCCCACATTCTTCTTCATTATCATAATTATAATCCATACGAACTTCTTGTGACATCGCAAAGTCATACCTCCATTGATCTTCGTCCATCTTAAGGACATATGCATCATACATAAGTGCATTCAAATTATCATATAACCACATCCAAAAATTTACTATATATTAACTAACAAACATATTAACAACCAATACAAATATATTCTAACTTTATAACTACATTATTTACTTAAACTAAACTTAACACTATATTAAACAACTAATAAAATATTTTTTTACTACAACAAAATACAATTATGTTACCTAAATAATTTAATATTATACCAAAATCATTATACCTAATTAAACCAATTATATCCACAATATAGATATTATAAATGATAATATTCATTTATATATATATATATATATATATATATATATATATATATATATATATATATATATATATATATATATATATAAATTTTAAAGCACAATTAAAAAAATTTGTTAATAAACTGAATTTCCGGAAGAAGTTCTTCCGGAAGTTACCATGCTCAATTCCGGAAGAGGCTTTCGGAAGCACTTCTTCCGGAATTGAGCATGGTAACTTCCGAAAGAACTTCTTCCGGAAGTTCAACATTCTCATTTCGGAACTACTTCCTTTGGCAGTAAAAAGTAATTTCGGAAATAGTTTTTTACTGTTCATCTTCTCTAAAACTCGCCAGAAAACACGAAAAAAAAACCGATAAATGCGTACCTCCGACAAAATACGTACAGCAACAACCAAAACAACTTCAAACACGGAACAACTGCTTCACGGGACCACCAAATCGCTTGTTTTGGAACGTCTTTCACGGGACCACCACAAAAGCTTTTTACAGAAAAGGATAACAATAGCAAGAAGACGGACATGAAGGTGAAAGCGCAGTAAATTTAAAGAAAACAACCAGGGGCAAAATCGTCATTACATATACATTAAATATTATTTTATTTTTAGTTATTATTATAAAATGAAATTTATTTTACTTCACGTTGTTATAAAATTATAATTATTTTTTATTATATATTAAGTTTTGCAATACAAATTATAATTATTTTTTTTATAAAATATACAAATTAATTAATTTTTATGCTTTAAATTATACTAAATTGTCACACAAATTATTATTTACATTTACATGCGCGTAAAAAAGGAATTACAAATATTAGTCATAATTATGTTCACTAATAATAATTTATGTATAATAATATTATTTATTTTGTAACTTAATTTATTTATTAAAATCAAATAATTAGGAAAATACAGCATTTTAAACAAACCAAAAAAAAAATTAAAACTTTCGGAACAACGTTCTTCCGGAAGAAGAAGTATTTCGGAAGACTGCTTTTCCGGAAATCTTCCGGAAGAACGTTGTTCTGGAACTTGTCCAGAAACACAGTCTTCTGAAAGTTTTCCGGAAGAAAGTTCTTCCAGAAATAGCCTTCTCAGAGGGCATAATTGCCCATTCACTGTTTGCTGGGTGCCCCAGCAATTTTGCTGGGTGCACGTAGCAACTCCCTAATAGTAGGTGTCATGCGTTGATTTAGTTTAAGTTTTTTTTTTGGTACATAGTTTAGTTTATGTTTAACATAAAAAATTAAATTTAGGATTAAATAAGTTTATAGTTTATGCAGAATTTCATTTTTCAAATTTTAAATTTTAGTCCTTATAAAACTCAAATTTCTATTTTACAATTGAACGTGTATTCGTTATGTATAATCAAACGCAGGCCTTCACATCTATCTTGGTATGAATGTAATGCAACAACATCATATTTAACATTGATTATGTTGTATCATTTTTGTTTGGATGACTTAAGATTATGTTTGGAGGATTTAAAAATTGTTTTATATCAGTTGTAGTATTTTTTTTATTGATTTTATACTTAAACTAGTCTATAACCCGTGCATACGCATGGGTCACTTGGTTAATAAAATTGCAATTATAGGAGCATAATTGAATATTAAATTGATATATAATTATAATGTTGATGAAATGGAGATTGTTCAGAGAAAATAAACAAAACATAATTACATATAAAACAAAATATAATCACATATAAAGCAAAAATTATAGCCACTTCCTTTCTCTTCTGATGACTATTTCCCAAATTCTTTCATGTGGCCGGTAATAGAATGATACCTCGTCTCCATGATGGAAATCATTTTCCCTGAGAAACTTGTACCATGGTCGGACGATACTTTTATCTTTATTGCCGCGGTCAAGTGTAACGACGTCCCGTTGCAAAGGAGGTGCATTCTTCCTTAAAATTGTCAAGTGATTCTCACATTGTTTCAGATATTTCCTTGCATGTGATGGGATTTCCTGCGGATCATTTATAGTGATTAATAATGTTATTGAAATTCTCATAATAATGCAAGTTAATGTGATTGTATATTACCAGTGGTTGGGGAGCACCCAGTATACATTGGGTAATTTCAGTTCTCCAGGCATGTACACGGGAATGAAGTATTGGTCTACCACATGTCTGTTGATTTAGGGGAGGTGTAAAATGTAGATCAAAGATGGTGTTATCATCGCAGGCAAAGAAGTTGATGATAATAGACTCGTAGATTTTTAAATCTGCCCTGACGTCTCAGAGTCCATCTGTAAAAAAATATCTGCCTCGGTGTTGTTGGACCCGTATTGGGTAGGTTGCTCCATTGTATTTGAACCAAACTTCGTGTAGGTAATTGGGTGCCCATTGTTCATGGTAAAATGGGGGTATCTCTATGAATGTCTGAATATAAAAAGCAAGAAAATGCATGAAAAGAAATAATATGTCAAAAGAGAAAATGAAAAAAGTTAAAGGAACTAAATGAAAATGATATAAACTTCCACACGAAATCCATAGTCAAAGCAAAATGCTATATATTTAAAGTAGTAATGTGGTGAATTGAAAGGCATGCAAATGCAATGGAAGCATGGAAGTCAGCAGAAATAGGCAAAAACAGAACACGCAAGGCAGGAAACAGGGAAAAAACAGAACAAAGAGAAATGACATGATCAATCAAAAACCATGCAAATGGAATGTAAGCAATAACCAATAGATGCAAGGGAAGGAAAAAAAGATTTTTGTATTTTAAACTATAACCTGGTCATTGTGGAAAGCTACTCTGAATTGCATGATTGCAGGTGGTCTCACAATTGGATATCTGATCTGCATAAACAAAAGATTTGCTAATGTCAAAAGTTTAAACTGAAAAAATAATGCATTGGAAGATATAAACTTTGTAAGAGTGGCTCCTTACTTTGGTTGAAGCGGTGGAGGATGAGGTACTCATCTTGGGTTTTTCTGAAGTAAAAGTATGGTGATGTGATGTTAAGATGATGTTTGCAGAGGAACGAGTAATATGGGTTAATAGTTGAGTGCACTTGATTAATTGATTTATCTTTTCGATGGCATAAGTGGCAATAGGTTTATGTTGGAAATGGTGTAAGTGAATAGTTGCTTCTTGAATGTGAAAGGCAGTGATGATATGAAGAACCTCAACGTGAATAGTTGTGGAAGTAACCGAACGGTTTTTTCTGAATGGTTTCAGAAGTGATTGGACTTTAGTGCTGTTTGTGGTGTGCATATAATAGTTGAGCCTTAAATTCGTTAATTTTTTCCATGAGGTTTTCGACTTAATAGATTAATAATGTAAAGTTCACCTAATCATTAAAGTATTTTACACGTTCCCGTGCTTGAAGTAATTGTAGTATCAACTCTGCCATCACCCATATCTTCTCAATTAATGCCCCTGTGAAACTGTTGTGTGCGC
The DNA here is from genome assembly GCF_004193775.1 of Glycine soja. NCBI lineage: Eukaryota > Viridiplantae > Streptophyta > Magnoliopsida > Fabales > Fabaceae > Glycine > Glycine soja. The sequence goes on from NC_041003.1 coordinate 31,956,622, forward strand.
AGTTTCTAAAAAATCAGTAAAATGGAGGCACGTTAGAAAATAGAGAAGAATAGGCAAGATAGAGTAAAAAAATTGAAATTCAAACTGAAATAAATTAAAACAAAATGAAAAGGATTTTCTGTGAGGACTCTAATTCTCCCGGACAGATCAAAGGATTGTAGTCCACTAACTACTACTACCGCTACTTAGTCAGCCTTATTTATCCTTAGTTTTTTTTATTTATAATGTGATTTAAAAGATAAGATGTTTAACTGATCTAGCATATTTTGGTATTAATAAAACCACGTGTATATATATATGTATTTTTCTCGATGTGTGTCTGTGTGAAAGTGTTGATATGAATGGAATTGTCACTGTTATTTAAAAAATTATAGATTGGTTGTTGTTATTCTTGGTGGATTCTTAGTATTTAAAATCAATGGAATTGTCTGCAAGAAGTGATCACAAAAGAGTAGCACTGTTTCAGAAAGCATCAGAAAAGAATTGAAATTGATTGTCAATTCTCAATATTTAATATCAATTGAATTGTATTGAAGGCTGTAATAACTCAAATTATATAATGCAGTGATAACATAATATTGAACAATTGATTATTAAAGAATAGAACTATTTTAAAAAGCATGACAATAGAATTGAATATGATATTAAACAACTGAAATTTAACTTTTAATGTTTCTGAACACTTCATTGTATACTACATTGGTGGTGGAATTCATGCTTTTCTGCTCATCATTATGAATCAAAATTTTTAATCCTTTTGCTGAGTTGACCCTTGACAATGCAACATATAATTGGCCATGAGTGAATACAGGTTTCGGCAAATAAAGTCCAACCATGGATAGTGATTGTCCCTGTGACTTGTTTATTGTCATTGCATAAGATAGCATAATCGGAAATTGTCTTCTTAATAGTTTAAACGGCCAGGGTGATTGTCGAGGAGACATTGACATTCTTGGAATATAAACAGCGAGGCCAATGTTTTTACCTGAGATAATTTCAGCTGTAATTACATGTTTTGCCATCTTTGTTACCACTAATCTAGTACCATTACATAGACCTTGATTTTGGTCGAGGTTTCTTGACAGCATTATAGGACTTCCAATTTTAAGTTTGATAGAATGAGTTGGCAAACCGGATGTTTTCAATGAATTAAGGAATTCAGTAGTAATTGATTAGAAATACGAATTCTCATTGGTTTCTGATTTATCAATGGAATCAGAGCTTAGATATTCCATGTGGTCACCTATGATTTGCAAAATTACAATTTCAATGGTTATATTTTTGTCTGAGCAAGTGACAATTAAATAAGTAATGATATAATTACCTGGAATGAAGGATAGCACGTAATCATTGATTTGTTCTACCGTTTCATTTGTTGAAGCTAGTATTGCCTTCGATTTAAAGAATTCAGGATTATTGTGGTGCTGATCTAAGTCTGGGAATGTTGATTTGACTATAGCACTGATTGGATCATCATATTGAGTAATGAGTAGATGAGCATGAATTTGAATTGTAGCATAACCATCATTTTCATCATCTATAATTTCATCTCCAATGTCTAGAATCCATTTTGCAAATGTGGCAGTTTCTTGTTCATCAACTGATTCTAGATTGTTGTGTAAGCGCATGTTTTTTGTCAAGGTCAATATTTCACACGAATCCCATAGATAGGATGAATTGATTGCTGCATTTACAATGTCTGAGCGCATTCCTCTTGGGATGACTGGTGGTATTTGGCGAAAATCTCCACCAAATACTATAACTTTGCCTCCAAATATTTGATTTGACTTTGATTTATCTGTGATAATATCTCTTAAACTTTGATCAAGCGCTTCAAAACAGAATTTGTGGGCCATTGGTGCTTCATCCCAAATTATTAGGCTTGTCTGGTTCAATAATTCTGCTAATTCGATGCCTTGATGGATATTACATGTAGAGTCTTCAAAAATTGGTACAGGAATTTTAAATTTGGAATGTGCAGTTCTGCCTCCTGGTAATAATAGAGAGGCTATTCCGCTAGAAGCAACAATAATTACAATTTGATTTTCTGCTCTCAATGAACTTGCTAATGTTCTCCATATGAATGTTTTTCCTGTGCCTCCAAATCCATATAGAAAAAACATTCCACCTTCATTGTTGTTGACAGCTTGGATAATTCTATGATAAATTGTTTTTTGTTCATCTGCATTGATAGGTAAGCTGATGTTATATTGAAATGAAGATTAATTTAGTCATTGATGGAAACAATTACGTGAGGGTAGATTTCCTGTTATTAATAGAATATTAAAAGTATCAATATAATTTATAATTCGCAATGACCATTTTTTATAAGATGTTAACTGTCATTAATAGATTTTATAATATATGAATAGGTATATTGCCTGTCATGGATGCAAAAAGATGTTCAAATTCTGATCTCGTTTCATCATGGTTGTAGTCGAGTTCTGATAATACCAAGTTGTTTTGTAGGTAGGATGCGAGATTGATATCCTGAGGATATGGCATTGTAGGATAGTCTTTTAGTGATCTTTGGTTTATGTGCAATAGTTGTTCAATTTCAATCAATGTCAAATTTCTAAGAGTATCATCATTGATCTGTACTTCTAAGAAAAAAAAGCAAGTTGTTAGTCCATAAAAAATAAAAATTAAGTTGGTAGTGAATGATTGTGACCATTGCTGTGGAACATAAAAACTGTTACAGCCTACCTGAGTTGATTGTTGATTTAGTATATTGATATGCGATGTCATCAGCTAGCCAATGCCAACATTGATTCCAAACTTCTTCAGGTTTGCTCATGGCACCTGTTAACAGAATTAATACAAACAATTTCCTTAGATAATTCGTTGTGCCCCAGTCCTTGGCCTCTTTGATTGCCTCAACATATTCTCTGTCATCTTGTAGAAAGCCAATTGCAAAACATGCTTCTCTATATGTTGGATATTGGATATTCGCAACAGTCCTGATATCCTCAAATGAAGTAGGTCCTTTGCAGCTGCCAAGCATCATTCTTAAATAAAAGAATTCTCATGTTGTTGGTGGTACCCATATGAGTCTTCCAATGGTATATCCTTTTTTTGGGTTGCCATGGTCTGTTTCTTTTATTATATACAAACTTTGACACAAATTGCGAATAAGTTATATTCCTGGCCTCATCAAAATCTTCATTAGTGTTCATCCAAGCTAGGAATTTTGAATCTAAAATAGTTGGTTTCGATAGTACATCGTCTATATCATCATGATCTTCATAAATAATGTTGTGTTGATCTGGAAGATGAAAATACAGTCTCTCAACAGCAGGCTTTCTGCCATGGATTGGAAAAGCAAATATTCTCCAAGCAGCTTCACAGGGAGAAATGTATCTATGATATAGGTTGGTTAGTAAAAATAATAGTGAGATAATAAATTATGCAGGTTAAGATGACATTACCTGCAATCTAGATATTCTTTAAGTTCATCATTTTGAATATTTACATTTTGAGCTGCGTTATCACTATCAGAAAGCATAACAGCAGTCACCCTGTCATAGCCTTTGTTTATGTATTTAAATAAATATTTGATTGAAGTACTTTGATTACACCATTCAATATTTATATGAGCCCGTTATTTTTTCAGTAATTTTGGATTGTAAGGTACTACATATCTGTTATCAATGATAACACCATTCTTTGAAATTGAATGACCATTGTTTCTTCTACGATAGACTGGATAACCGTTTGAATCCAAAAGAGTCTGAGGCTGAAATTGTTTAGGATAAAAACGACTGCATGGAGAGTTGGGTTGTAAAATTCCGCATGGGCCATGTATCATATGGTTCTCCACCAATCTGTAGAGTTCTGGGTCATCTTGATGGGAAGGTATTCCAGCTGATATTATCTGATCAATGTCAGTTGAAGATGAATATTTATTGTCTGGATGTAGAAATAGTAATAAATGCACGTGAGGGAGTCCTCGCTTTTGAAACTCTATAGTATGCATATCTGTGATCCACAAAAGATAAAGTTACGATCGTAAGTATAATTCTGTATTTCATATCTGTAAAAGTGTTGGTTAAATTGTAATATTTTAGTTATTAATATCTACGTTATAGAACAAAGAAAAATCTCCAAATGACCAACTAATATTTGTATTTAATTTAAGTATAAAAACTGATGATCAACTAAACTCTATAAAATGCATATCTGTGATTCACAAAAGATAATGTTATGATGGTAAGTATAATTCTGTATTTCATATATGTAAAAGCGTTGGTTAAATTGTAATATTTTAGCCATTAATATCTGCGTTATACAACAAACAAAAATGACCAAACGACCAAGTTATATTTGTATTTAAGTATAAAAATGACGATCAACTTACATGCAACCACTTTTCCCAGTAATTGACCCTTTGTTAAGTCTGACAGCATGTGTTCATATTTTAATCTGAAAATTCGTGATACAATATCTGGCCTGTCTGTCGGTTTGAGATTCAAAGGTGAAAGTAATCTACGAATTTCAGGCCAATTTGGATTACAGGTTAGAGTAATAAAAAGATTTGGAAAACCAACATGACTGCATATTGCCATACCGTCAAAGCAAAGTTGATCCATATAACGTGGGCTCCCAACAAACATTGAGGGTAAGATGACTATTTTTCCCTTGGTTAAGCCTTTAGCTGTTCCAGTATCCAATGAAGTTTGTAAGCTAGAATACTTATCAACTCTAAGCTTCTTTTGGTTGTTTCTGATATAGCTAAGTCTTTCAGATTCCACCATGGTATAACCTTCAACAATGAATTGTTGAAATAATTTTCGTGAATGCAATAAAGTCTGTGCTTCATTTGACCTAGACTGAAGTCTATAAGCAAACCACTCTCTCATTGTCAGACGGTTTTGCTTTCTTTTTTTGCTGGATGAAGTACAACGATGAAGTATGTCAGCTCTATGTCCGTCTTCTCCATAAGGAAAGAGTAGAGGATACTGTAGTGGTAGATAGCTAGGATGAAGTTCATGGATTCTTTGTAATTCTCCATTTTTTAGTTTCAACAATAATGTCTCTTTTTTTAGCCTGGATGAAAATCGCCAACAATAAGTGCAACAATTTTCGAAACATTAGGCATATTATATACACGGCCATCTTTTCCCCGAGCAGCTATGAGTTGCAATTTGATATTATTGGCTTGATCAGCTGCCAATTTATCTCTGGCTATTCTAAAACTTTTAGCATGAGAATTGTGTTGATCGAGCATGTGACTTAAAGCTGAAACAATATGATTCTGAATTCCGGAATATTGACTGAAAAAACAATATTTAAAAATATTCATAACTGCACAAACTATTGTAAGTGAATGAATAATTTTCTCACTAACAGAAATAAAAGAACTTCTACCTCATGACATTAATTCTATTTTGCACTTCATTTTCTGTGTCAAAGATATATAGCTGTGCAAATTTGGGTTTTTTCCCAGGCATTGGTAATAGACTGCCTATTCTATGGCATGGTTGCCCCTGTATTCTGATCGTAGGAGGTCCTCTTGAATTATTAATTGTTTTATCTAGCTTAATTCCAGCAGAAGTAAAGGCAAACATCATGTTGTATGCTCGCAAGTTATGTTGATAATTTTTACTATCAATTGTATCATCATGAAATAAAAGTTGTTGCAGATATTGGGGTGGATTTTGTAATAATGGCAATTCAACTTTGTCATCTCCACAACATAAACTGAACCTTGGATTCTGACAATTCTTATTTTTTGATATTTTTTCATCATACCACATTTATGCATTACAATATCTACATTGGATGAGTTGATCACCAAGATCAGAATATCCTGAAATTGTTCAATATCATAGTACAATATCATGATCAGAATTTTGAATATTAATTTAAGAACATGTACAGTAGCATCTGAAACTGGAAATCCGAATTATAGTCATTACCTTCAGTGTTGATTACAGGCTGATTAGTTGGAGATTGACAATCCTCGAAGGGAGTCATAAAATTAGAGCATGAACCTGCATAAATTAGAAATATATATAATAGCAATATTTGAAACAGCAAAAAAGAGCAGGAAACATTTTTTTTTCAGTACCTTGTGTGGATTCAGAATTTTCACTTTTTGATGAATCAGAAACAATCACTACAAAATAGAGAGGAAACAAAAGAAAATGTGATTAAGGCAGCTAAGTAAATTCATTTCTTCCAGAACATGGTATATCAGATGTCTCACTATTATATTCTGAAGTGCAATTAACTGTTGGTTGTGAAGATGACTGAGCATGACCATGTCGCTTATGCTGCATAACACGTTTTATGTTGGTCCTCGCTTTTGCAGAATCACATCTCTTTGCATGTTGATAGTTCTGCATGTTGAAAATGACTAAAGGCAGAATTGAGTTAATTGTGAACTAAACAATAGATTCACATTCAAACGAAGATCCAAATACTTGTTTTAAATGTGCTGAAACTACAATAAAATTAGAAGATGGAAAAAATCGAGGATGAAGCATTTTATTGTTTCTTGATTATAGCCTGACTATTAGTGGTGACATAAATTAGAAATACATATAATAGCAATGTGTAAACCATAGCAAAAAAGAGGATGACACATTTTTTTTTCAGTACCTTGTGTGGATTCAGAATCTTCACTTTTTGATGAATCAGACGCAATCACTAAAAAATAGAGAAAAAACAAAAGAAAATATGATTAAGGCAGCTAAGTAAATTGATTTATTGCAGAACATGCTATATGAGATGTCTCACTATTATATTCTGAAGTGCAGTTAAGTGTTGGTTGTGAAGATGACTGAGCATGACCATGTCGCTTCTGTTGCATAATACGTTTTCTGTTGATCCTGGCTTTTGCAGAATCAGATCTCTTTGCATGTTGATAGTTCTGCATGTTGAAAATGACTAAAGGCAGAATTGGGTGAATTATAAACTAAACAATAGATTTATGTTGAAATGAAGGACCAAATGCTTATTTTAAATCTGCAAAAACTACAATAAAATTAGATGATGAAATAAATTGGAGATGGGGGACTTCATTGGTTATGGATTATAGGCTGACTATTAGTGGTGGAATTTCCTGGATTAGATATGTTTGCATGTTGCCAATTCTATATATTGAAAAAGGGTAATGATATAATTGCCTGAATTGTAAGGTAAAGAGATGAGACCAAAGGTAGATGACATAGCAAAACTATGATGCAACATCAACAGCTAGCAAAATTGGTAATATAGAAATCATGACACTTGGTTTCGGCAAAAATTGGGTTTTGGGACTGTTGCTAAGCTTGCAATGAAAGATATTGTCTATTTAGGACTCTGGTGGCAATCTAAACACACAAACCAAGGCCATGATGGAAAATAGGTAAGGTAGAAATGATCATAGTTATTGGCGGAAATATTGACTTCTGTAACTGCTACTAAGCTTGCAATCGAAGACATTGTATATATGTTGATGAATTTTCCATTCACTAACACAAATTTGTTTAATTTGTACGCTCAAATCTATTAGCTCATGTGTTCAATTTGAAATATGAAATTTCTATTTTACATCTTTTATTTGGCATTATGTAACCTTGTCCAGCACATCACAAATTTTTCTTTGATTTCTCTTCGCCATAGATTAGACCTGTTTTATATAGTTCTACTTTGTTGTAGTTAAAATCAAGATTAAAGTTGTGTAAGCCATCAATGAAGTTAAAAATTGCAACTGAAATATCGAACACATGATTTTAGCAAAGCAGTGATTGCTACAAAAATGGAGTGATAACATTCATGGCAAACACATTCCAAATAAGGAAATATGATGTCAGGATAGAAACTTTGATTAATTTAAATAGCACCTCGATTGAGAAGGAAAACTGAAACTAAAAATTTAACACAATCCTCTGCATGCTATTTTTTTCTTAATCTAGTTTTTTTCCTATTATTTTCACGCAATTCAGATGGGAATGGAATTCATTAAGCAGTTAATCAAGAAACAGATTAAAAACGTGAGAATATCGAGTAGCAACATGATCGCCAACGTAGCTATAAATTTTCCTCCTTGGTTGTTTTTTAATATTTGATGTTATTTGAACACCAATTTATCTCCTTCACTGTTTTTTTTATTTAGGCTAACTCCGCCATTAATTTGTTAGAACCATATAGACCATCAAAGGTATGATAAACAACAATTCAATTGTATCGAGGACAACCAAACAAAGAATACTGGGAAAATCAATTGTTTTCAATGCCATATTTAATATAAGAAAACTTGCAATACTACAGCAGGAACACAATATGGACAAATCTCAATTTAGAACGTCTAAAAGCATGAATCCAAAAAAACCAATTTTCAAATGTGCAAATGCAGTGATAACAAAAACTACATAATTGTCTGTTCAATATGCCAATATTTTAATAGCAGCGTGAAAACACAACAATAAGGATATGGAATCAGCTAAATTAGCTCTTATGAGAATGTCTTGTTAATTTGTTAGACGATAGTTAGGCTGGCGAAATTTGAGAGCTCCCTAACTCATCATCGGCTTCATCAGATGACATCCGCTTTTTGGGTGTTAAAGGCAATCCCGCAACCGGATCATGGTCAGCTGTGACAGACAGAGATTGCTGCATAAAGCATAAACTGGTAAATAAAAAAAATATAAGATATCAATGTTCATGACAACAACATTAACTCACACATTCAGCATGTGCAGCATCATTGCAATCAACATTGGAAGGATCTATTTTGGAACATGCCTGCACCATATATAAGTTTATGATAGTCAAACTCATGAATCATATCATCATGACAACAACGACTAAAATAGATATCAGAAAAGAACACCTCACTATCAGGCAGCATCTCGAGAACAGCATTGATCAAATCCAGGTCTTTTGAGTATCTTAGTACAACTGCATTTTTGAATTTTGATTGAATCCTGACCTTAAAAGCAAGCACATGACCCAAGAATTTGTCAAGTGCTTGAGGGGAAGCATTCAAATCAAGATCACCATCCTGCCAGAAACAACACAAATTCACCAGCTGCCAGTTACAACTCGAAGAACAAAATATAATACATAAAATGAGAAGCAGCATATGATAAAGCATGAACATACTTCAATCTTGACCCTATTCACATCATCAGCTGTTTCACCAATCAATTCAGCACATTCACGGTCCCAGAGCAAAAATTTGCTACTCTCATTGTTTTGGGTAACCATGACTTCAACTCTATACCTACCAATTTAGATGCCAGTCAAAAACAAAATACTGAATAAAACATGTTAATGGACTAAAACTCCAATTACCTCAGAACAGGTTGATCATTATCCTTGCCACATCCACATGTGAATGGTCCTGTTTGGATGTCAGTTTTCCTATGACATTGAGCACAGGCTGGATAACACCATGAATGGTTATCCATGACTATTTTTCTAATAGTCCCCACCGTAACACAAACAACGTCCTTTTAAAAAGCCATAACAATCAAATTGCCAACAATAAAATGCCATTGTTAGACACATTAGCTATAATATATGAATGCGAACAAATCTAGCCAAATTTGACTTCCAACTGCAATGAATATAAAATAAACACAGATAACAAGTCCACCTCAGAAATGGCATTGATTTCTAAAATAGTTTTGGCTTCAGCCTTTGAAAGAAACGAATCCTTTGATGATAGCTGACTTCCCCCTGAAACTTGTGAGCTTGCTTGATCGCCAGGTAGCAAAACTCGACTCACCTCAACACCTAAATCTAAAAGCCTAAGCCAATCGAATAAATAGAATAAAGCAATAGAAAACAGTCAAGACGATTGTCACACGAATTTAACAACCACAGAGCAAAGATGATAAACAAAATACCTCTCTTTAAATTCCTGAATTTCCAATATAGGATCATTAATCAATAGTTTTGACGCCTTGAAGGAATTGCTCACTGAAGCTGGATAACTTCCTGTAAATGCCAACAATAGCAACAACAAAACTCAGCTATTGAGTATCCAAATCAGCAAATAAAATATCATACTTACCCTGTGCATCTTTTATTCTGGCATGTGTCAATATAATAACCATCGGCCCATCATCCCCACGTTCATTCAAATAGGATAGGAACTGAGTACAGTAATTCTCCCAAAGTGTGCAAGACAAAATTTCACCACTACAACAAAGAAACAACATTACATCCATCACCTCATAAGGATAAGATAGACATAAGCACCATGCAAAATGAAAAATAAAATTCTCGACAATATAAACTCTAAATAACCAAATATACACAGGAGATAGCAAAAACTGTGATTAACCATAACCTCAAATCATTCATTCTAAAAACAACCCTGGTATTTTTCGATGAAACATACCGAAAGACCACCATATCAACGACCCCAATAATATCTTAAACCACCAGAAATGAAAATAGGTCATCGAAAAAAACCCAAAGAAGTTATGATCAAAATGAAAGCACAAATTGTGACTGTACTCACCAACCAACAGGCCAGACACAAAATTGCCAGCAACAACATTTGCAAATTCAACAAATCTAAATTCCTTAAAAGGCAGTTCATGCAAATTAGCTTCTCTAACAACCGTCACTCCAATAAAAAATAACTTGTACTCATGTTCGCACACTCTAAATTGACCATCATTCTTAACAACTTTGAAATTATGCATAACATAAGTGCAATTCTCTTTTAAATCAACTTTCCAAGACTTGAGGTGGTCCGATTTACAAATAGCATGAATTTGATCACCCTGAAATATGCAAACTATATTATCAATAAATGACATGAACAAAAATCCAACAATCAAATAGAGAGCACAAAATATACCTCTGAATCAACAAAAACCATTTCCGCTTGCTCAGACTTGTTAGGAGTCCCAACGAACCAAAGATCGGTGATCCTAACAGCAAGCTTAAGCGTTTCTTTTGATCCATCAATAGACCTAATCTTGTCAGGAATCCTTGCCATAAAATTACATAGACCTGCCAATTCTAAATGAAAAATGTAATCAATCCAAAACCATGCAAATGTTATGTAAAGAATGATTGTCAATTTAGAATAGAAAATAATGCTAACAAAAAATAGAATAGCAACACAGACTCAAATGACACATGCAATAACATTTCAATGAATGACAAAATACCATAAAAACTATGATACTATTCGTTGAACTACTAAGCCAATACATGCAACAACCTGAACCAAAAAAGAAAAGCCAAATCAGCAAATAGCAGAGAAGCAGAAACAAAAATTATATCTCTGAACAAATAATATTACAACCATCAACAAACAAATAGAAATGCCAAAAACAAACACAACAAAGTTCAGCTTTTGGAAAACAGAATACCAACCCATCCTTAAACCACACATGCAATAATATTTCCATCAATGCCAACATACCACAAAAAGTATTACACTATCAATCAATCCAACGAACAATAACAGACAAATGGAAGCCAACAAAAAGAAAACTAAAAATTTGTAAATAATAAAAAATTGAACAGAGCACGTGCCAGAGCAACATAAACATGCAGAAACCAAAATCACCAAACAACAAAAACCAGACAAAATCACACATGCACAACACAAACAATAATATGGTTAATCAAAAAACACACATGCACAACAGACGAACAATAATATGATTAACCAAAAACCATGTAAATACAATCCAACCATTGAAGCCAGTGATAAGAGACAAAAAACAAAAAAGCCAACTCAGCAAAACAACAAAAAAACAGAACCAAACAATTATAGCTCTAAAGGAATAATACGATCAATCCAAAACCATGTAAATGCAATCCAAAGAACAATTGACAAATGCAGGCCAACTAAAAGAAAAGCAAGAATTTGTGAACAATAAAGAATAGAACATAACACGTGCTAGAAGAACATAAACATGCACTCGAACCTTCAACCACAGAAGAACGGAAATCACGAACTGAAAACCACAGCCTCACGCCAAAATCCTAAATAATAGAACAACTATATTGAAGACGGAAGCCAACTAAAAACAAATGAAAAAAGTGAAACAAATGCAATCAGCAGCTTGGAACTTGCTAGTGAAAGAAGTAAAAAACGCTACAAAGAAGCCACGTACACCACCAACCACCAAAACTGCAAACGACAATCTAATCACTCAACAACACACCAAGCTACGTGGCTTAAAATCATAATCATAGAACCATAAAATAACACATGGCAGCAAGGTGGCAGAAAATCAACCCAACCTAGAAGGGCATAAATGACCAAAAAACAAAAAACTTGGACAGGTGTCAAGCTCTCAGCTATAGGTATTTTAACCAAAAAATCAAAATTTTGGACAGTTGTCAACCTCTCAGTCATGGATATTTTAGTATTTTCCACATACTTCAATTTTAGTATATAGATATTGATAACGTGTAGATAACAAGTGTGTATACAAAAAAATAAATATTAAGATTACTATTTGCACAGGTATGTTCAGGTACAATTTTTTTTTTGTCAAATAAGAAAGTCATGTTATATAGTATCTTATCCAAACCTACTCAATATTATTCCTAATAAAAAAGATAGTCAATCGGTACCTCCTTTACATATACAGCTAAATACGACCTAAAATTTTCAAAATTAAGTTTTCAAAATATTAAAATTTTAATACTTTTAAAATATGCTTTCAGAATTTAATTTCAGAAATATTTTTAATATATTCTGAAAAATAAAATTTAGAATATCTACTTAATATATTTGAAAATTAATGTTTAGAAAAGAATTATTTTTAAGCAAATGCACAAGATAGATTATAATTATAAGTAAAAAAAATATTCATTAGAAAGTATAAGTTTCTAAAAGTAAAAGCCCAGTGAAAATTATACTCAATATTGAATAATAATAATAATAATAATAATAATAATAATAATAATAATAATAATAATAATAATAATAATAATAATAATAATAATAATAATAATAATAATATTATTATTATTATTATTATTATTATTATTATTATTATTATTATTATTATTATTATTATTATTATTATTATTAAAACGTTAACAAAAAATTCTTTCACACCGAACTATATTCTTGTGTTAAAAATCATAAATAAAATGATTTTTTTACCAACGTAAATAAAAAGATTTAAGACATCATATTCGTGATGAGCTTCATAAGTTATAAATATGTTAATATATTAACATAATAGCATGATAATATCAAAATATAATAAAAAATTAATATTTTTTTTAACTAATAATTTTAATAATATTGTACATTAATTATTATCAAAATGTTGGTTTTAATAAAATTGAATATGGTTTTCTTAAATAATGAGTGATTAAAAATGAAGGTCTCACTATAAATAATCAGGTATATTTTTTATAGATATTGATTATTTCACATCAATATTATGATGATTAGAAATAATTGTTAATTATTTTATTATTGTTGTGGTTGTAAATTAAACTTGAAAAAAAATAGAAAAAGTGAATCTATGTGTGCATCTATTGGTCCTTGGCCCGGAAAGGGTGGAAGTAAAATAATAAATTTTCAGTATGCATGTAACCTAATTAGCTCAAACTAATTCAATCTAAAAAGATTTAATTATACATTTTATTACCAATTTTTTATTCTTTTGTTAATTTTATCATTTAATTTGTATATTTGCAAATTTTATCACTAATATTTTTAATTTTTGTACATTTTATTGATGCTAATGTGTTTGTTAAAAAAAGTTACAAACTATTGCCAAACAAAGCCGTTTTTCTACCAATATGATCGAAAATGTATAAAAGTTGAAAATTTTAATGGTAGAATTTGCAACAAAAAAAATTAAGGATGAAATTTATAAAATAATATAGTTAAATAATAAAATATACCATTAATCCAATATAATAAATGCAAATGAGGCCAGGTTTACCCGATCATTACTTCTTATAGTTTATATCTAGTCTTCAATATTCCTCCTGGCTAGTGAATTGTAAAACAAAAGGAAAAAAATACTAGAAAAAGAAAAAAAATCAAAACATTAATTTAGTATGATTCTCTGTCCTTCAAATTAATTATGCTCATTCCATTCATTTCAGACTACCGTGTCCATCTCATCTAACACTAAAGATTCCTCTCCCACTTTTTAATGACATAACATTAAACTTAATTTAGCTTAATAGCCACATTAAAAAAGAAAACAGAAAAAATAAAAAATAAAAAGACAAAAATAGATAATGTATGGACATATATCCTAGACAAATTTTGCCTCCTTCATTTCACCATGAATAACTTTCAAATGATGAATAGTGGAGGAAGAAGACCATCCAAGCTTTTGGATCCTACCATCCCAGCTAATTTATGAAGCCGTCCAAACAATGCTTCTTATAAACTCCAAAATGTTTCAATCTTTTGGGTTGTAAAGCCAACTTTCGTACCTAAAAGGTTCATGGCTAGACGATCAAACAACACACTAGCCAATAATCAAACGTGCATTCCTTACTTTTCCATTTGTTCTCACTGCTAATTTTGACTTTGGCGTTTCTTGGTACCATGAATCCTCACTAGTGAAGCGTGGAAGCCAAGAACTTAAATAAAATATGTTCCTAAAAGAAAAATAGTTCATGTGAAATGATGCAATCCTATCCCCCAAGGACATTGGATAGAAGACTTTAAGAAGATTGAGTCAGAGATGCAAGAAAAAGCCCTAGGGTTCTCATGAGTCTTAGGGTAGATTTTGAACTTATGAGCTAAGTATGAATCCACTTATCTTTGTACATATTAGATTAAAGTTTCATTATTTTTGGACCTTGTATTTAGGGCTCCATAATGTAGGTAGGGTACCCTAGAAATATAGGATTTTTCCGCCCTTGTATTTTAGGATACCTAGACTAGTTTTCGTATTAGGGATAATTTTGTAATTTCACATGCATTAAGTGAATATTTGATATGTGTATTGGGAAATAAATTTAATTGAATTGGAAGAAGTCCAATCCAATTAAATTTTAGAGGGGGAGGTGATATTTTCTTGCTACACCTCATTGTCACATCTTATAGTCACACTTTGTGCATGTCCTTCATACTTTACATGTCTTATGACACCTAAACACACTTAGTGAAGAATCTTGGACTTGATCTTGGATTAGTGGGATGAACCATAGTTAAAATTCACTAATCATAATTAGTGAAATTTTGGCTCCAAAATTTAGCTCTACAAATTCAATTTCAAATTCAAGTGAAATTTGAATAGAATTCAAATTTCCCTCCAATTTTGTGTGACACTTAAGGCTATAAATAGAAGTCATGTGTGTGCATTTTTTTTAACTTTGATCATTTAAGAATTACACTTCAAAGTTCAAACCTCAATTGAGGCACAAAATTTTGTGCTCCTTCTCTGTTTTTCCCTCCATTCATTTCCTACCTTCAAACTCTTATCCATGATTTCTTATGATGGTGAGTTTGTTCTTGTTTCATCTTCTCCCTGAAGTGGCATCTCCAATCATCTTTCTTCCTTCTCCATTCTGCTGTCATTGATATTCAAGAAGCAAAAAACTTCATTGATGAAGAAGATCCAAGGCTTACAAGCTCCACATGAATCACTACATCACAAAATGTGAATGCTAGCCTGAAATATCTCTCCCCTCATAATACTAAATAAGAAGCTACATCACAAAATGTGAATGCTAGCCCGAAATATCTCTCCCCTCATAACACTAAATAAGAAGCTAGCATTTTTTTAGTGACATATTATATTTCAAGAGACCGATGGAAATAGTAAATACTAAAAAGAATTTACTATTATGAATGGATATTCAAGTATCTGATTGTTTCAGTTTAACCAGTATTTTAAATTTAAATATAAATATATAATTATATTAAATATTTAAAGAAAAAACTTTGTTATCATTATGAATATTATACTATGTGATTTTATTTTTTTTTAATGAATGGGGCTTAAGCCCCAAAGCAACAAACTAAAACCCCGTGGGAACACGGTTGAGTTCACATCAGCTAATACAGTGAGAAAAATAAAAGATGAAACAAACTCGAAAACTCTCAATTGCTCCTGAAGCTGTAACCCGTAGGTAGCAAGCAAGTCAGTAAGTTGGTTTCCCTCCCTCTAGGTATAAGACCAAGTTTACACACCTCCATTCAGACCAAAATCCTTTATATCATGCACCAAACTGGAGCAAGGGTGCGAGGCTAGGCAATCCTTGGCTAACAATTTGGTTACATTTTTTATGAAAGAAGGAAGAGATAATTAGATCAAAAATCATAAATCAACAAATTTGAAGTCTTACATTTTCTTGATTAAAATCAAAATTGACATCTACAACCCAGGAATTAAATTTCTGCCCTTTGCAAAGCAAAATGCTTCTCACTACACTTATTTAATTATAGCACTTATGTACATTTCCAGCATCCTGATCCCCTAAAGCCTTCAGCATTGCTATAATCAAACCTTACAAAAAGGAAGAATACCACTAAAAGAGCCAAAAACCTTGCAAAATAGTATATAACATAATAAAAAGGCCAAAGTAAAAGAAACAATATCAAATCACATAAACTAGCAATGAATCTTCCTTGACAAGATCTCCAGAAGAAATTTCAAATCCTACTTGTTCTGTGTGGGATTTGGAACACTTGCTGGTGCTTTCCTCAAGCTTGGCTCCACAGCTTTCTTGGTCTGTTTCTTGTTTCCGCTTAGTTTACTAATACTTGTGGAAACAGAATCAAAAGATGAGTATAGCAACTTCTTTGACAGAATTGTCTTTCCTGAAAATCCTAGTTCATGGTGGAGACAGAAAGTAGAGAACAAAAGAAAGTGAACAAGAACCAAGGCCAACACAGCAGCCAAAATTCTGAAGCTGATGATCTTCATGAGAAATTGAGAATGGTTTCAGCAAGAAGCAGTGTAAGATGCAAGAGTACTAATAATTTTGAAGAGTTGGATCAGGGTTATATATGAAAAGGCATGAGCATGCTTTATGCACGTGGTTCACCAGTACTTGCATTATAGTATTATATATCATATTGCAGGGGGAAAAGACATATAGTTGCTTAGACAACAAGCACGTTCGTATAGAAAACTTGGGAGGGTCAAGGGTTCAGCTTTGAATGGTGTTAGTTTTCAATTAATGATGTGATTATCATAATTTTCATTATACCATTATCAAGTGAATGGTAACTGGTAAGAAAAATTTGATAGGTGGGGTTGGAGGGAAAGCAAAGACACACGCAAACTACCATGTGGAGCATAATTGACAATTGACTAATGTTGTTCATGACTATGTTGCAATATTCAAACAGTCATTAAACTATTCATATTCATGTGATATGACATGTGAATCTGAGCCAATTACCTTCTAAATCCAAGTTTGCAGATTTGTCATTCAAAACTGTGGTTTAACCACTTTAATTTAATCAATAAATGTTAACAACACTTTTTCTAACTTTATCTTTCTAATACTTTATTATTGGTTAAAATTTATTAAAAATTACATATTTTTGTATGACTTATTTCTAAATTAAGATAAAAAACGTTAAAAGAGAAGTAAGACTTACTAAAATTTGTGAATTCTAATAAATTCCAGCCAATTGTAAAGAGAATATTAAAAAGATAGTGTTAGAGTTGCAAGCATTCTTCAATATATTTTTTTGGTTTAATTACCTATTTAATCTTTATAATTTTTAAACTTATTCCTTTTAGTCTTTATAGTTAATAAGTGGATTTTTTAATTCCTAGAGTTTAATAAGCGAATTTTTTAGTTCATGGAGTTTACATTTTAATTCTCAAAAGTTTTCTTCCATTAAATTTTTTTAACTCCGTCAGTTAAAGAATTTTAACGACAATAACTCTTGAAAATTAAAAATATAAATTTTTGAAACTAAAAAATTCACTTGGACTAAAAGAAATAAATTTAAAAATTATAAGAACTAAATAAATAATTAAATATTTTTTTTTATCTTCAACCTGGACCATATATATTTAGCAGAGTAGAATTCCTTTCCCTAAGCAATACCTTTCTTGAGTATACTGTATGACTAATCCTTTCTGTTTTGTCATCTTTTACCATTTTTAAAAGGCCATCATGTTTTCAGTACAATCATGGGAAAACCTTACACCTTAATTAGTTATATTATTACCTAAAAGATCTTGCTCAATAAACTATAGGGCCTTGTTTCAATTTTTAACCCGACTATACTTAGCTAGCTTGTCAGAGGCGTTTGAAAATACTGTTGCTCCCTTAATATTTAAACTTGGCAAGTTTTGTTTTCTTCCATGTTTCTTTGTACTCAAGATTCTTCTTGTTTTCCTGAGATTAGAAGATTGGATGAGTATAAACTAAGAAATTCAGCAATATGGAAGATTTTTATTTAGTCCTCTCACATGACAGAGCTCCATTTGCCCCAGAATGTATATATTATAACTGGGATCAAAAGGAAATACTGCCAGAGTTGCACAACTATACTTGTTAGTTATTACAATCAATGGTAAAATGTTCATATGATTCCCTTCCTCAAAAATATATGATTTTCTTTATATATATATATATATATATATATATATATATATCCCTAACCAAAATTTGAAGTAGAAGATTCCTGCTACTAAGTCCTAGTGAGAAAGATAAGACGCTAATTAGTTTGATTAGTCAAAATCCTACAATGCTACAATAATGTTTAAAACTAGTAGCTGCATATATGGTTGATACTTGACTGGTCCATGTTCTCGCCGGATCTTGGAGACCAATACGGTTCATGTAACATTTGAGTCTGTTCAGAAGAGAGGAAAGAAATAGAGAAAGTAAAAATAGGTAAGAGAGAAATAGATAAAAAAAAAGGTGAAAATATGAGTTGTCTGATTTAAGAAAAAAAATTAAAAAAAAGGTAAAACTAAAATTATGAGGATTTTGGTTTAAAAGAAAAGAAAGGAAAGAAATTAGAATATTAAAAAAGATACCGTTTTATCCTTTTATATTTATTAAATGAACTTAAAATGGCAGAATTGAATGAGGAAACTACCTCTGTTTCTGAGAGGGGTTGTTTTGAGATGGAGAATCTTCCCCATGAAATGCCAAAACAGCTTAGTTTGTCGAAAATTTAGTGGCAGTGTATACCGTGTATTTACAAGTTGCTTTAGGATTACAGTTATAATATTTGTCCTTTTTTTTTCGGTTTCATGTGACGATCCCTGTAACTAGGATGTGGGAGTGGGATGTAAAAACAAAAGGCCAAAAACAGTTACAGCGTTTCTCTGATTTTTATTTGCTCTAATATCTTTTTTACATAGCCAGCAAATTTTTGTCCTTCACACTTCTCTATTATGTTATGGCATATAATCGATTATATAACCAACAAGGTTGAATTTTTTACATAGTGGCTTATGTCCCTTAACCAAATGGTCTATGGTTCAATTTCTGGCTGACCTTTGGAAATGGAATAAATTGTGTTGGGAGAAAAAAACTCACATTGTGTGTGCTCACGGTCCCTGACGAAGATTAGTTACTACTTTTGGCGGAGGTTATTTCCTACCAATATCATAGTTAGCAAAAAAAATACAATTTATTATAATTTCAATATAATTAATTATATGAAAATGACAATTAATAATGTCATGTTGTTATAGTCGATTATATGAGAGCTAGAAGGGGTTAGTGAGTACAAATTACTAACTTAGTTGTACCTGTGTCGTGTTTTAATTGGCTAGGACTACAACTGACGTTGTGGTCCTGAACCATGATATAATTTCTCCCACTATGCCGTTGTTAACCTGCCTAGAGTTGGAAGTTGTTAGCGAGTACAAATTACTAACCTAGTTGTCCACATGTCACATTTTAATTGGATAGGACCACAATTGACATGGTGGTTCAGAACCATGATATAATTTCTCTGATTATATGACCAAACATAATTGATTATATATTTTGAATATTTTCATTTGTGTTTGTTGCCTAACACGGTCATGAGTGAGCAAGTCCAGCCAACATCGTAGTAATAAAATGACCATGGAGCAAGCCGCACAAACACCATGAGTGAAAGAGACAAGGTTATTTTAGTAAAGTGAAGAAGACAACTTCACTTCCTCTCTATTTCATCGCTACTAATTGAAGTGAAAATATACACCTCACTCTTATTTATTTGCCTTCCCTGCCATTTCTCGCCTATTTCGTTGCTACCAAACGAAGTGTGAAGCTTTCCTAATTCCCAAGGCTTTCATTTGAGGCACAAATATTTATATAAGGAATTAACATCTTCTAACATATTTTTTAGGAAAATATTTGATGCATATCCAACATCTTGTGTGTGTGTGTGTGTGTGTGTGTGTGTGTGTGTGTGTGTGTGTGTGTGTGTGTGTGTGTGTGTGTGTGTGTGTGTGTGTGTGTGTGTGTGTGTGTGTGTGTGTGTGTGTGTGTGTGTGTGTGTGTGTGTGTGTGTGTGTGTGTGTGTGTGTGTGTGTTAGAATTTATGATGTGATAGAAAGAGAGATAGATAGAAATGGAAGGTGATGGTGGATTGTTTAAAATAATGGAGGGTTCATTTTTTTGTTGGCAATAATAATTGATTAATAAAATGCACAAGTTGTGCTCACCAAAATACACACATGTACCCTGATAAGCCTTGTACCAGTACTTTGTACAAATATCTCACCGAGACAAGCATAAAGGTCTATGAATATATACAGATCCCACCCCAATAAACATATTCAATCTTAAACTATACACACATATGGTGCATATGAGAAGATACAACACCAGAATAGAATAGATAGGGTATAATTCAAGCATTGAATCAATTTGATAATTATAGTAAACACGCAGTTGGATCCATCTAACATTGTTGGTGTTCTTATCGAATATGGCAGAACCTCCTCATGGTGATGCTCCTCTGTGAGCTCCTCTACGAACGGTAATGGAATGTACCAACGAAAACACTCCAATGCTCAATTTAGTGGTACAGAGGTATGCAAGTATCAGAAAGAAGGTTGGAGTGAGATTTTACCTAAACCTTGATGATCTCCTTTTATCTTATCTTTTCGCTAATAACATATAACTTTTGGTTTTAGGAGATATCTCTATCTTTTTGGTAAAAGATAGAGTTTCCTTCTTATCTTAATTATATCTTCCAGATTCTCTTAATTTCGAGTAAGCTACTCGGGTGACCACTGAGTACGGAGACTTGTTGAGTTTGGGTAGTACATATATTCTCCAAGCTATGAAGTTGGCTATAAGAGCTTTGTGAAAGATGATCTTAAGCCCTCAACCTTAGCATTGCTATCTACCAGCCAAGTCCAAGTATCATTGGTCTAGTTTAGTCAAGTCCAAGAGGGATTTCCTTTTTTGTCAAGTTTTTAACTTAGTCGTAAAAGGAGATAAGTTTTGTTCAATCACTATCGGGTCCAAATGACATAGTATTTGAAATGACATATTGTCAACTATTATATTTGTTCAGGCACATTAAATGCCTTTACGTGTTTTCGAAAAAGGTGTAATGATTATGTTCTTTGAATTTCACAACACTTTCATGATAACCAAAAGTCACACATTTCCTAACCTTTGATTTGTCTCTTCGAGGAGAGATCTAACGGTCCAAATGGACGTGTCCTTTTAGTCCTCAGAAGCTTCCAGAAACTTATAAGAAAGAAAATCTTTTCATTTTCCATCTTCACTTTTGTCTCTGAGTTTTATTCCTTTCTTTTTCTTTTCTTCTCCCTTCTTCTGATCATTTCTCTGTTCATCTCCCTTTTCCATCCAGGTATGCTTCTCAACCCCCTTAAATTCTTCATTATGTCTTTTTTTATGGGGGTTCTGAGCGTTCCCACGGGCGTAAGATGCTTCTACTGGAGGTTCATCCAATCGAGGAAAGTTATAATGACAATCCTTCCCACTGTCACAGGGACTTCAATGCTTCTAATGACCATGTTTCCAACATTCCTGTTGGTGGTGTCGTCGCTGTTGAAGAAGGGATTTGCCCAAACTCTAACGTTTGCCTAATCCTCCTCATAATGTCATCAACTTGGACTCAGAGGCTATTATTGTGCAAGTCATAGTACCCCATCCTTTCATTCTTCCTCCTCCATCTAGAAAACCTAGTAAGACCAAAAGATGTTTCCCATGTCATCTTTTCGGGTTACACCTGATTTCAAGCTGAAGTTGGGTCATACTCATCGAGCTCTGTCATGATGATCATTGAGTCTTGCTTAAAGGATGAACATGTTTTTATGCGTGCTTCTCCGAGTGAGACTTCTTTTATGTATATGTACTTCACTCTCTTATCTAATCTTCACCTCACTCTCACTTTTGACAAGTTTGAGGTCAATGTTCTTTGAGAGTTGAATGTCGCCCCTACCTAGTTGCATTTGAATGCTTAGGTGGCCATGTGTGTCTTTAGGGTTTTATGTTATGAGTTTTTCATAATTCCTATAGCTCCTAAATTTCTTCACCATTATAGCATGAAAGAAAATGAAAAGGGTGGTTGGATTTCCCTTACTGGCATTACTGATAAAGGCATCATCGATCCCTTCACCACTTCTTACAAGGATTTCAAGGGTCACTTCTTCCGAGTGTGCCCTGAAGCCCAGTCAAAACTGATTTATCTTACCTGATAGTGGAGCCCTCAATTTCTTTTCTATTAGACCTTTTCCCCCCACCAAAGATATTTGGAAACCTGTTTCATACATGTTTCCTTCTGATCAAGAAGGTATGAATGTACTCTATAGTTTTCAAGGGGTCTTCATTGTAAAACGTTGGTGGATCTCCCCTTTCCCAACACTCCAAAAGAGGACTTGGATCATGAGTTTATTTCATTTAGACTTTTTATTTTCCTTATGATTATGTTTGTTTCTAACCTTTCCTTTCTTCTTTTTTCTACATAGAAATTATGGTCAAGTTACATTACCAATCCATCAAGGCTCAAGCCGAGAAGGCTAAGAGGGCCAAAGTTGAAAAAGGCTTAAGTTGAGAAGAAAAAGAGCAACAAAAAGAGCATCCTAAAGACGATTGGGCTCCTCCTCCTCATCCTACGTCCAGCCCGACTATCGCTATAGCGATTCCAAGTCCTTAAAATGAAAGGCCTTCAACAAGGCCAAGGATAGAGCTAATGCGAATTGCTACTCCTTATGTTATCGAGAGACACCTCCATTTCCTATCTATTAAGGATGCGGTCTCTTCTATGCTCAGCCAATCATACCGGAACATGATGAGGGAAGTTGGTCCCTGGGCATCAATGGGGGATTGCGTAATTCTGGGCTGACAAAATCGAGAAGGTTGACACCAAGTCACAAAAGGCTCTTGCTAAGTGCGTCAAGATCGAGCAAGCTTTGGTTGAAGCTACCAAGGCCAGCGAGACATTGCTGTAATTGGCTGAGGATTCCTGGAAGTCTTTTAAGGATACAAAGACTAAGTTAAAAAAGGCGGAGACCCAGGAGGAGGCTTTGAAGTCCAAGCTCACTACAACCAAGTCTTTTGCTAAAGTTCTCCAAGAAGAGATTAAGTGTCTCAACAAGGAGTTTGCTCTTTTCAAGATGAATGCAGAGAAGGTTGAAGAAAAGTTAAAGAGTGATATCGGCAAAGCTAAGGCCAAGATCCTTAAAACTCATGAAGTCAACTTCTTCAAGGCTACCCGTTAAGCCAAATACTTCTTCAAGGAAGTCGACCTCTCTCTTCGACATCGACAAGGGCATAAATCATGAAGACGAGTTGCTTTCTGAAGCTGAAGTAGAGGGTGCCATTGAAGAGCCTACTCAGCCTGTAACCTAGTAGTTTTAATTTCCTTTTTGTAAAAGGCTTGGACCCGGCCAATCTAATAGGTTCATTTATCTTAATGAATCAACACTTTTTATTCAAAGTGTCGAACTGAGTTTGTTACTTTTTTCATCATCTACTTTATAGGAATTACTTAGTGATATAATCATTGTTAGCCAAATATTTGGATTTAAATAACTCGGTCTATTTCAATCACCTAGCTGAAGAACTTAGTTTCTTTGTTATGCTTTTTAACCAAATAGGTTAAGTTTTTCTCTAATTTCAACTGAGTAACTTCGTTTATTTTGGTCGGTGTTTAGCCAATTGACTTAGTTATTTTAAGTCTTGTGTTTAACCGAGTAACTTTGTTTCTTTGGTCTTTCTTTTAACCAAATAATTAAGTTATCTATAGTATGTATTTTGCAAACTGTGGTTGTCAGTTTATTAGTAAGCCAATTTCTATTTGAACTTCTCTATACCTCTATTTAGGTCTTTTAGTCGAAGAAATCTATCGTTCTACTCAGATCTAACAAGTCAATAATGATGGAAATAATGCTTTTATTCAATGTAAAATTTTGGTGTGCCTCATTAAAATCTCTCTAAACAAAACCTCATGGGAAAAAATGTTAGAGTAGGAAAAAGAGTACATCACCACTTATAAGTTTAACTGTGATAAAATTTAAGATGAGTGAGGTTCCAAGTTCTTGGAATCGCCTTGTCGGATAAGTGCTCTAGTCAGTAGGCTCCGTTTCTGAGTGACTCAGTAACTTTGAAAGGACCTTCCCATTTTTTAGCAAGCTTGCCCTCCTTAGTATCTTTCTGGGCTTCTCTATAGTTTCTCAACACCAAGTTGTCTGAGTAAAAGTTTCTCGGCTTGGCCCAAGTTTTATATCTTTTGTTAGCTCTTTTTTAGTACTACTCGACTCTCATGTGGACTTCTTTGATTGTCTCTTCAACTAAATTGAGTGTTTCACTAAGCATCCCATTATTCTCTTCTACGAAATTCACCCTTCACAATGAGGGTTCTTCGACTTCTACTGGTATAATGGCATTTGATCTGTATGAGTCAAAAGGGAGTCTCACTTGTTTTTGACTATGAAGTGCAATGGTAAGTCCACAAGATGGCAGGAAGCTCTTCATCCCAATTGCCTTTAGCTTTTCCAACTCTCTTTTTACTACTTCAATTATGACCTTGTTGGCTACTTCAGTTTGTCCATTGCTTTGTAGGTGTTCTACTGAAGTTTGTCTATGCTTAATTCCTAAATTTGTAAGAAACTCTTCAAATCCTTTGCCAATGAACTACTTTCCATTATCAGAGATCAAAGTATTAGGAATTTCGAATTGGCATACAATGTTCTTCCAAATGAATTTCTAAACATTGGTTGCTGAAATGGTTGCTACACGCTCGACCTTAATCCACTGTGTGAAATGATCTATACCAACTAGGAGAAACATTACTTGTCCTTTTGTCGGGGGGGAGGGGGGAGGTCCAAGTATGTCTACTCCCCAAGTAGCAAAGGGCCATGGAACCACTATGTTGTGTAATTCTTTAGCAAGTAAGAGAGATATGTTGCCAAATTTTTTGCACTCTTCACATTTCTTCACATATTATGTGTAGTCTCTTCTAATTATCAACCAATAATATCTATCCCTGAGAACTCGGGCAGTCATTGACTAAGATATTGAGTGCATTCCGCAAATGCCTTTATGCATCTTATTCATCATGTACTCACCCTAATCCCAAGTTAGGCACTTCAATAGCAAGGTTGTGAAGTCTCTTTTACATAGGTTTCCTCCCTCTATAACATAGTAGTTGACATTTTTCTTAAGCTTTCTTGTAGTTGTTGAATCTTCTGGGAGTGAGCCTTTTTCTAGAAATACCCAAATTTCAGTCATCCATTCTCGATCGATGGGCGTTACACTTGCCTCCACCTTGTCCATGCTTGGTACTAAGATTGTTTCCTGGATGATTGTTCTATATTGACCTTTCTTATTTGTACTAGTGATCTTTGATAGCAAGTTGTCTCTCTCATTTTTTTTCTCTTACAATGTGTCTAAGCTCAAACTTGGTGAATGTCCCCTTAAGCCAGGTAGCTATGTGGTAATACCTTGTCATTTGAGGATCCTTAGTCTAATAATCTCCATTTAGTTGACCAGTGACAAGTTTGGAGTCACTCCAACACTTCAAGTGCTTGGATCCTACTTCTTTTGCTAATCTCAGGCCGACTAAAAGGGCTTCATACTTGGCTTGATTGTTCATTGTCTCGAACTTGAACTGTAGGGATTGTTGTAGGTTTACTTCATCTGGGCTTTCTAGAATGACTGTTTTTAGAGATAGGGGGAGCAACATGAGCAACATGAAGACTTAAGCTTGAAGCTTGAAAAAAATTTGTCTTTTACATGCCCAACTCTCTTGAGTGGCATTTGTATTAGTTGTTATATTGATTGTTGCATCTTATTCCATATCATATCTTTTGTGCATCATGCATCATCATGTGTGAGTGAGAAGAAAATTTCTAAAGTTATAAAATTTCTTCAGAAGGCAAAACCTCTCTATTTTAATCGATTAAAGCCTTATCGCAATTGATTGCATAAGTTGTCTCAAGCTTGCAGAGTTATGTCTCATATCAATTTAATCGATTACAGCCTTATCGTAATCTATTACATAGTTGTTTTTTAGACAATGACTGATTTATTTAGGAGTCTTTGCTTTAATCGATTATCATGTGATATAATTGATTATTTCTCTTTGTATAAGTGCTTTAGAAGTAAACAAGAACACTTTAATCGATTACTTTGAGTATATAATTGATTACATTGTTCTTGAGCTATTTCCAGTTTTTGGGAAGAACACTTTAATCGATTAAAAAGATAATCTAATCGATTACTTCATTGAACTAATTGATTACCTTGTAGATTTGATCAATTACAGTCAGTTATAATTGTTTTCTCTATAAATAGACACCTTATGTTCTCTCTAATAACATAACTTTTTAAGCTTCTAATTGAGCTAGGATCACATGTTGTTATTATTTAAAGAAAGAAGAGAAGAAAAATGCTTAGAAACAGTAACTCACAAATTCAAATTTTTTTATCATGAAGATCGTTTGTAATAAGTGAGTTGTGTTACTTTCTTGAGTTCAAGAATACACCTCCTTCAGTCAAAGCAAGGTTTTGTTGAAAGGATTGATCAGGTTGTATCTATCTTTGACTCTAGTTTTTCGTGTATGGTTTTACACATCTCTTATTTGTGCATGAATTTCTGAAGGCATGCTAGAATAGGTGTTTCTAGTTTAGGCTAAGGGTAGGTTTGTAACACCCTGAAATACTACTAATTATAAATCGAAGTGTAATTGTATTTATCATGTTATTTAACTATATGGTTGACTTGAATGAGTTGAGGTATGGCTTGAATATGTCACGTGTGAATTTCTTGATGTGGATATTGAGTTATATGGAGTTTTGTTGAGCTAAGTTGAAATTATGAGATTTCAAATTTTACCTAAACCTATTTCAGTAAAATTGCGATCCTGGATTCATTAACCGTTGGATCGTCTTCAATTTTGGATGAAGCTTCCTAAGACAACCCTCCACAGTTTGACCGTTGGGATTTCGAAAATAAAAACTTTAGATGTCTCGCTAAGTGTAAGGGACGCACTAAGCGCAATTCCAACCCGAGAGAGAATTACCCTGAGCGAGAATTAGTGCGCTAAGTGCAATTCCAACCCGAGAGGGAATTGCGCTGAGCAAGAATTAGTGCACTAAGTGAGAATTAGTGCAGAGGGAGTTGGGCTCAGTGCGAATTGTCGCACTAAGCGCGAAAAGTGGACTCCCGCTTAGCGAGACGAGCTTGCTAAGCGAGATTTGTAGATTATAAATACATTTTTCAGCGTGAAAAACATGATTTTCCCCTTTCCTCCTCTCCAAATGCCCACCCAAACCTTAACACCTTCTTCTCCACCACCCACGACCACCGGTAGCCACCACGAGCCGTCGTTGCTTGCCGCCGAACCTCACACCAAGAGGAACATTTTAATCGGAGTGGAACTCTCATAACCCACCTCAAGGATTCGGTGGAGAAAACTCCCTCAATCCTTCCTTTTGTAGCTTCTCTGAGGTAATCTTGACTTCTAAGTCTTTCTCTTAGTTAATTTGAGTTTCTCTTAGTGTCTCTTATGTTTTGGGTATTGTAATAGGGTATTTTTACACTTCCTTTTAAAAACCCTTGAAAATGAGACATTGTAAAAGTTATCTTTTTATAACATTGATGTTATTTTCGTAACCTTCACTGAACCCCGGTCATATTGGCGTGATCAGAATTTTAAAATGATGTCTCCTTTTAGTAGAATCTGAAACACCCCTCAACCCTCTAAGTTTTGACAGGGGTATTTGATTCTGAATATTGTTATTAACCCTGTTTTTTAAATCTATACTAAATTTCCTTCAATTTGGTATATAGAACCTTGCATTTGGACTAATGAACGTGAACGAGAGAGGTCTTTGAGCGATGCAAAGAGGAACTAACATAGTGCTCACAATAGGTGAAGGGAGTTTATTATCATTTACAGTTTTTAATACCATAGTTGGGGGTCAGGGAACCTAACTATGGGGATGTATGCATGTCCCTATTGCATGCTGGTTTTCAAGAAAACAATGTTTTTGACTAATGGGATGTGATATATCTATTATTGATGAATAACATTATTGTTTCTATTATACTTGTATGGTCTGAAGACCTGGGGAGTGTGAATCTCAGGCATGAACTATACATGTATGTATATGCGGAATGTGACTTACTAATGATACTATTATTGAGGATATTAATTGATGTTGTCATTGATGATTATGTTGATATGAGTTTATGCTATTATTGATGATTATGTTAATATGATATGATGTTGTTGTTGTTGATAATGTCATTGAAATGAGATGAGGCAATGCTGATGTAGATAATGATATTGAGGTGAGATGTTGATGATATTGAAAATGTGATTGTGATGATGTATGTTGTGTATGTACATGGGGGGTGTAGTGACCTTGTTGGATATCCCTGGTGGAGGAAATAGAGTGTTTAAAGAGTTTTAAGCATCTCTGGAGGGGGTGGCTTATAATGTTTAATTATCCACAGTCAATGCACTAATGGTGCCCATGTTTCATACATTGTATGTTGTGTATGTCCATGGGGGGTGCAATGACCTTGATGGATATCCCTGGTGGGGGAAAAAGAGTGGTTAAAGAGTTTTAAGCATCTCCCGAGGGGGATGACTTAGAATCTTTAATTATCCACGGTCAGTGCATTGATGGTGTCCATGTTTCATACGTTGTATGTTGTGAATGTACATGGGGGCTGCAGTGACCTTGTTGGATATCTCTGATGGGGGAAATAGAGTGATTAAAGAGTTTTAAGCATCTCTGGAGGGGGATGACTTAGAATCTTTAATTATCCACGGTCAGTGTATTAATGGTGTCCATGTTTCATACTTCATATGATATGGAAATAGTATAAACTTTGTCAGTAAGTACTTGCAGTTTCTCATGAGAAGGAATACTTGTACTTGGGGGCATGTCACTCGGTTTGGAACTCCCTTGAGACTCAGGTTGATCACCGTGGGGGGGGGGGGGGGGGAGTTGCTTGTGCACGACAGGGTGACCTCAATACTTACTGGCTAGTTTTCCTAAGTGAGAGTGTCGTGTGGACACGCTTTGGCTATTTCCTTAGGGATGGTACATGTTAGTCGATGAATACGACTAACTTTTGTGTATAAAACCTGTGTATATTGTATCAAACTTTCCCAATTTATGGTTGTTTTGTAATACTATAAGTACTTTTTGTTAAATATAGGTAATAGATAATTTATACTTTTGTTTTGTGCATTTAATAATCAATTTCTCTCAACTTCAAGTTAAATAGACAACTTTGGCAAAGTGTTGTTTTTCACTCTTTCACTAAGCCAAGGTGTTGGCTTAGTGAGTATTCGCTAAGCGCAACCTTCAGTGGCTAAGCGCGAGGAAGAATCCAGAAGAAGATGAGCTATCAAGTTCGCTAAGCACACTGCTCCAGGTCATCAAGTGCACCGCTTCAACTCATCCTCTAAGCGAAACAAGCGCGCTAAGCCAAAATCCACTTATGCGCGCTGATCGAGGCCATACCCGAATCAAATAAATATTAAAATGTAGTAACTAGGAAGTGATCCTAGGTCGTTTCCCAACGAGCAATGATACACCTAATGTTCATAACAGATAGTAGGAAATAGTAACAAATTGGGGGGGGGGGGGTTGTTTGCTTTTGTAAATTAAACGAGTAAAATTGAATTAGAAATTATCATAATTAAAATACGTTGCTTCCCCTTGATTCATAAGCAAGTCTCTTATCCTAGGTTGCGAGAATTTATCCTTTTTCATTTCAACCACTTAATCCAACCCTAAATTAAATTACTAAGCGAAATTTAACATAAAGCATTCATTATGTGATTAAGCATCACACACACCAATTACTCATAAACGATCATTAAGCATGAACATAAATTAAGCGCAGAGACAATTAATCAAGCACTAAGCATGCATGAATTAATAACAACAAATTCATAGTAATTAGTGAAGAGGAAAAATTGAACAAAATTTAACAGTAATAATAGAACCTCAAAGAGAACTGTGCTTGATCCTCAAGAGAAAACAACACTGCAGACTTAGCCTTCCATTAATCAAATAGAGAACGAAATTTTATTGATAAAACTAAAAGTCTGAACTGGAATTGTAAAAAATGAAAATAAAAGAGAAAGAGAAGAGAGACTAAAACTAAAAACGAAAAATAGAAGAGAGAGAGGAGAGAAGGGCCTAAACTAGAACCTTGGTGCTGTTATATAGTTTTTTCAGCCCTAAAGCTTACAAATCTGTTTTAAATCCAAGCCCATAAGTAAAATCAAATCAAATCTAGATAAGATAAGATAAGATAAGATCTAGATGAAATAATATCTAGATGAGATCAAATCTAAATAATATCTAGATAAGATAAGATCTAATTTTGTAGAATAAATTAGTCTACCCTCTTCAAGTCCAAGCCTAATTCTGGATTCAAGCCCAATGCTTCATTAATTCCTAAAACTAGATTAAAAACATCAAATTAGCTGAATGGGCCCAAATAATAAAACTGCCTCATAAATTTGACAATTAAGACTAATCAGTATTTAAAATGGTGCGAAAAGGGTTAAGAAATAGGAGAAAATAATGGCACAACAAACCCCCCCCCCCATATTTAGCCTTTTGCACTCCTGGGCAAAATGAAATAAAGAACAAAATCCAAGGATATCAAAGAGAGACAAACAAAAACATTTACATATTTCTCAATGAACATCAAGGAATGAAAGGAATGGGTAACATCTAACATGAAGAAATCCAAAGAGTCAAGACATTCGTGAAAATCATCCAAGTAACCCAATCATGGCAAAATAGTTAATCAACTCAATAATGAAAAATGATTAAGCCTCACAAGATATACACTCTATCTCTCAAGTGTCTAGGCTACTGTGTAACATCCTGGAAATTTCTACCCGGAATTTTTGAAAACGATGTATTTTGAATGATTATATATATATATATGTATTATTCAGTGTATATGCCTATATGTTCTTGGTAGAAGTAGGAATAGTGGGGGCAAGATACGCGGGTTAGGCTAAT
The DNA here is from genome assembly GCF_004193775.1 of Glycine soja. Classification (NCBI taxonomy): domain Eukaryota; kingdom Viridiplantae; phylum Streptophyta; class Magnoliopsida; order Fabales; family Fabaceae; genus Glycine; species Glycine soja. The sequence goes on from NC_041003.1 coordinate 31,987,984, forward strand.
TAAGGAAGAGAAATCCATAACTGGGAGGTTGTGGGTTAATTCTTAATTAATTAGTTTAAAAATCATCGTTTTGCATGCGACTTAGAATTTAACGAAACCAACCTCTGAACCACGCTCGGGGTTTTATTCTGAGCGTTTTGATATATATATTGCCTACTTTCAAAAACTGGCCCCGACGAACGCAGAGAAACGCGAGGAACTGGAACCAGAGGAACGGCATGCAAACCGAGGCAGGATTTTAGCGTTTCAAAGGTCAGATTTTCCTCACTTATGTGGCTGAGTATGGGTCACAATCCAAAGAGAAAGTGGGCCCTTTTTGCTCCACTCAAATGGAGACATGTGGCATTGCTCAAATAAAATAATAGAAAAAGAGAAAACCCTTTATTTAAAACCAAAAAAAAAGCTGTTCTCTCTCCTCACTCAGCCAAAAGAAAGAAGTTCAGAAGCCTTTTCTCTCCCTCTCTCACGTAGCTTTCTCTCTTCTTCATCCACCATTGAAGCTCCACACAAAGCTTCAACCTTTGGTGCCCATTTCCGCTCCAAATCGCAAAAGGAGGGCATTTCCGGAGTCGTGAAGTGCGTGGCTACGAGTGGGACTTCGAAACTTCAGGTTTGGGTGGACTTCTTTCTCCTTTGATTTTCGTGGGTATGGGGTTTTGGGAGATATGATGGGTAGATTTGTTAGTTTTCTGCTGTGTGATGATTATTTGTGAAGACATTTGTTGAAAGCTTGTTGAAAATCGCCATGTTGGATGAGTTAAACATACCCATTCTGTTTTAGGGTTTTTTTGATGATGTTTGTGATGTTTATATGCTGAAATTGCTGATGGAAAACTGTTAGAGATGAAGGGTAGAACTAACCTAGGGTTAGAAAGTGAGAATGTGATGTTATGAGTGAAAAAAAGAGTGAGGCTTTGAGGGTTGAAAGGCTAAGTCTGAATTCTGTGGTAAATGGAGGTTAAAGTGAGTTAATACTAGCTTGAAATGTCATTTAGGACTTGGGAGAAAGCTTGGACTGTGCTAGAGAGAAAAACAAATGATCAAAGTGAATAAAGAGCCATTTCTAGGGCAAAATTGGGTGTTGAAGAGTCAAATTTTGATTCGGTGGAATTTTAGGTGTAAATTCAGTTTGAGCAAGTTTAGATTGAGGTTATGGATTTGTGTGAGGTGAGAGTTTGCTCCAAAATTACCTCATTCTCAATTTCACTTTTCAAACCTTGAAAATCCATTAAAATGTGGGGTTTTGGACACCTAGATTTTGTGTTGTTGTGGTTTGAAGCTTGACTTTGGTTTAGACATGATTGATACATGATTTGGGACTTGTAGGATTTGATTTGGGCAAGATCGGATGAGGGGAAGTGTGATTTTCGAAATATGCTCTTTGTGCAGATTTTGCTGTAAAATTGTGCAGCAGAATTTTGCACAAGTGCAGAAAAATCCATGTATTTGCTGGTTGTGGAAAGAGTAATGTATAATGAGTTCTGGATGTTTGCTAGTAGATCCCAACGGTCAAAATGTAGGCTTATGTACTATAGACTTCCAGTAAAATTTTGGAGTCGATCCAACGGTTAACGAATTGGATTGAAGGAATTGTTACTGAGGTCTTTAAGTGAGAAAAGCTGTGATTTGGTTGGTGTTTTGGCAGAGTTTTCTGCCTTTGCTCTGTTTTGCTTGGCTGTGATAGCTTGTGATGTTTGAATGTTGTTTTTCTTGGATGTTGTGGAAGCTTGGGAGGATTGATGGGGACCCGGTGTTGAGAGAAACGAGGATATGGGCTACGTGGGAGTACGTGAGCTCAGTTGGAGGTGGGCAACAGGGGATGGTGGGTTTATGCGCGCTTTGTGGATGTGGAAAACTTGTTGTGCACCATCGCCCGACCGCCACCTAGTACCACATGTGATGGGTACCCCATAATCCTACAAGCTTGAGATGAGGAAGGGTTGAAGGGTGAAACTTCCTGCTTTTATTGTTGACCACAGAGTGGTACCTGGAGATATGTCGCGGGGGTCAGGAGACCTTGGGGACGTCAGGTGGGGTGCTATTGCCCAAAACCAAGCTTGACCAATCCCGACCCAACCCGGGCATAGTCGGTCAGTGAGAACCTGTGATGTACCTAAACAGGCGAGCTCCTGGCAGTCAACAGATAAAAGGAACAAAGACCACAAAGCAAGGAGGCTTGTGGTGGCTGGCCAGCTGTGAACTTTGATTGGTATGTGAGGTATGGTCTCTGGTAATCGATTACCAAGGGTGGGTAATCGATTACAAGGCTTAAAAATGAAGACAGGAGGCCAAGATGGTCTCTGGTAATCGATTACCACGGGGTGTAATCGATTACCAGGCTTGAAAACGAGGTCAGGAAGCCATGAGGGCTTCTGGTAATCGATTACCAAGGGAGTGTAATCGATTACCAGGCTTAGAAAGGGGACTGGAACATTGTGGAGGCCTCTGGTAATTGATTACCAGCCTGTGTAATCGATTACACAGAGGGATGGGTCACTGGTAATCGATTACCAGGTATGTGTAATCGATTACACAGTGCATTTTTGCATATTTCATGTCCTGAGGCTGTGTAAGTCAAGTTTAGCCTCTGGTAATCGATTACCAAGGTTGTGTAATCGATTACCAGAGATGAAAAGCCTTAAGATACTCCTTTTAATTGCATGTAGTGGTTATGAAACGTATTGTGCGGCGGCACAATTAGATTCTTGTGAAAGAGTCTACCCCTTTCTTTTCTTTCTTGTAGATCGTGATGGCGGCGCAGCTAATCCGTGAACGAGTAGAGATGGAGTGCCTAGAGGGAGCTTGGGAGACCCTCGAAGGCAACACGAGGTGCCGATTTCGGGGCACCATTCGATTCACGGCTACTTCTTTGGTGCATCCAGATGAACCTGCACGGACGCTTCAGCGCACGGTGGAGTGGACAGCTCCTTGGATTAGTTTTGTATATTTTTTAGGGTGGACATATCTAGGACTGACTGTTAGGTTTACTCTTTTGTTTTTGTATGGGTAGACCTGATGTATAGGAATTTGATAATTGTATACATGTGGCTGAAGCCACCACTATGGACACCTTTGCTCTGGATGACACTATATATTTTGTAAAACTCCCATATTTTGGACAGCTTTAAATGATGAACGCATTTATGATCGATCTGGTTATTTGAAAAGAAAGCATTAGCAACTTTATTTGTAAAAGAGTTTATCGACCGTATTTTATTCTTTTATTTTCACGTGACGACCTAAAGTAATGGCTGGTACATTCTTCCTTTTGAAAAAGCAAAATAGTTTAGAGATTATGAGCGGTAAGAAAGAAATGACTCCGAATAGAGTTGTGAACTGGCCATTCAGGACTCTATAGTGAGGATTTTCCTTCTAAACCTTGTTTTGGTGAAAAGAGAAAGAAATGAAAAAGAAAAAAAAAATTTACCATGGTTTTTGTTAATTAAATCATTACTACTAAACCAGTCATTATTTTGGGGACGCCACATACTGTATACTCTCGAAGCACCCATGAATACAAACACCACATAGACTTGGCAAAATTCTAAAATTGACAAACGACTTGACAACACATGCATATGAGGATCAAAAGGCCTTTAAAGGTTGTAATGGGGCCAAGGACAAGGTAGGAAAAAAATATGGAATAAGTAGTTAAATCCCAAAGGAATAGAGGAGCAATGGGGAATAAGTGGAAATTAAGCACAAGTAGTAAACCCAAACCCTCTAATATCAACAAAATCAACCAAGGCTCCCAAATCAAGTTCTCATATCAAGACCTTATTTATTCAACTTCACTTCTTTTCTTCTTCTTCTTCTTTTTTTTGAATAGTACGAAATTGCAGAATTTGCAGCAACTGAATTTTTTTGATTTTTTTTATTAAATAGTACGAAATTGAAGATTAAAGGAAGAACTAGGCAATATATATATACATCAAGAATGGCCAAAATAAAACATTAAGCATGGCCAAAAATCATATCTTCTAATGAAACATACCCCCCACACTTATTCCCAAAACAATTCCAAAGCTACAAAATTCCTTAAGGGTAAGGTGATATCATGGTTTTTCACTTAAGGCTTGTAATGAGCTTCAAAACAAAGAAAGGGGAAAATAGGCTCAAAGGGGCTATCAAAGGAATTAATTCAAGGTAAGTCCATTTGGCTAGAAGCATCAACAAGAATCAAGCCAAAGCTATTGTGCAAGCAATCAATGGGGCAAAACACACCAAAAGATTATGATGATGGATGGCTCGAATTCTCACAAAGGTAAACTTATCACTTTCAAATTGAGCTTTCAAAACTATCATGACATGTAAAGGAAAAACAAGGATTTCAAGTCACAAAATGTCAAGAGACTTTTATTTTCAGAACAATTACCCATTACTTGAACATATCCTATAATTCAAAGACAAACATGCAAATTTAACACAACAAAACTAACAAAATTAAACTAGAACCCAACAAAACTAACAAAATTAAACTAATTTAACACAACTAACAAAACCAAAACCAAAGAACACACTCCCCCCCCCCATACTTAAACAACACATTGTCGTCAATGTGGCACAATTAAAAGATTAAAAGCAATTAAACCACCAAATAGAATCAGACAAATGTAATAAAAGTAAAGAAGGAGATAGGAAAGAAAAACTCCCGAAGTCATGGTAGAGGAAGAGTAGGGTGGAGTAAGGAAGTCTCTTCCACCACTACGTCCACTAAAGAAGGGTTTGTGAGGAATGGCTTAAGTCGGTGTCCATTGACCTTGAAGCTCTTGTTTGTGGAGTCGCTTTTGATCTCAACTGTACCATAAGGAAAAACATTAGTAACAACAAAAGGACCAATCCACTTAGACCTCAACTTACCACTCATGAGTCCAAGCTTAGAATTATACAATAACACTTTTTGCCCAACCATGAAGTTCTTCTTAATTATCATGATATCATGGAACTTCTTGGTCTTTTCTTTGTAGAACTTGGCATTCTCATAGGCTTCTAGGCGGATCTCATCTAACTCACTCAGTTGCAACTTTCTTTCCTCACCAGCTTGATCCATAGAGAAGTTGCAGGTCTTCACTGCCCAGTATGCTTTGTGCTTAATCTCCACTTGAAGCCTTTCCAAAGACAACCCGATAAAGAGACATTCCTATGGGTGCTTTGTAGGCAGTCCTATGTGCCCAAAGAGCATCATCTAGCCTGGTACTCCAATCTTTCCTGCTTGGTTACACAATCTTCTCTAAAATTCTCTTAATCTCCCTGTTAGAAATTTCTACCTGTCCATTGGTTTGGGGGTGGTATGGTGTGGATACCCTGTGGACAACCCCATACTTTTTAAGCAAGGCATGCATTGATTTGTTGCAAAAATGGGTTCCTTGATCACTAATGATTGCTTTAGGTACTCCAAACCTGCAAAACAGATTAGATCTGACAAAATCTACGACAACCTTAGCATCATTAGTTCTAGTGGGCTTGGCTTCCACCCATTTTGAAACATAATCAACTGCAAGGAGAATGTAAACATAACCAAAAGATACAGGAAAAGGGCCCATAATATCTATACCCCAGACATCAAACACCTCATAGAATAGCATAGGTTGCTGAGACATTTGTTGTCGCCATGTAAGTGCATTTCCTGCTCTCTGACGCTGCTCACAAGTGCTACAAATCTTCCACGCATCTTTAAAGATGGTGGGCCAATAAAAGCCACAGTCAAGCACTTTGCGGGCTGTCCTTTGAACACCCAGACGACCTCCCGGTGCGGAAGAATGACAGAACTGCAGGACTGAGTCAGTCTCATGATTTGGAATGCATCGTCTAATGACTTGATCACTGCACAATTTCCACAAGTAGGGGTCATCCCAAATAAAATGCTTAGCATCACTTTTAATTTTATATTTTTGGGCCTTAGATGCTAAGGGAGGAAAAACAGAAGCAACTAAATAATTGACAATGTTAGCAAACCAGGGAGTAGAAAGAGAATCAGAAATACTATACAATATATATAAATGATCATTCGAGAAATCATCCCGAATGGGTGAGTCCTCATCAGACACATGTTTGATCCGACTCAAATGATCAACAACTAAATTTTGTGCTCCGTTCCTATCACGGATCTCCAAGTCAAATTCTTGGAGCCAGAGCATCCATCGGATCAACCTAGGCTTTGAATCAGCCTTCTGCAACAAGTACTTTAAAGCTGCATGGTCAGTATAAACAATAATGCGAGTACCAAGCAAATTAGAACGAAATTTTTCAAGAGCAAAAACTATGGCTAGTAGCTCTTTCTCAGTAGTAGTATAATTTGCTTGGGCAAAATCTAAAGTCCTAGAAGCATAATATATCACCCTAGGCAATTTATCAATTTTCTGAGCAAGGACAGCCCCCAATGCATAATTTGATGCATCACACATAAGCTCAAAAGGGGTTGTCCAGTCGGGTGCCTGGATGATGGGGGTGGTAGTCAGTGCTCTTTTGAGGCAATCAAAAGCCTCTTTGCATTTATCATTAAAGTCAAACTCTACCTCCTTTTGCAACAAGTTGGATAGTGGAAGGGCTACTTTGCTAAAATCTCTTATAAAGCGCCTGTAGAATCCTGCATGACCAAGAAAAGATTGCACCTCTCGCACGCAAGAGGGGTAAGGCAATTGTGAAATAACAGAAATTTTTGCAAGATCTACTTCAATGCCCTTATTGGAAATAATGTGGCCTAAAACTATACCTTGCTCAACCATAAAATGACATTTTTCAAAATTTAGAACAAGGTTAGTTTCAGTGCATCTATTCAAAACCTTTTCCAGACTATCCAAACAAACATCAAAAGAGGATCCATATACAGTGAAATCATCCATAAACACCTCTATGCAATTTTCTAAAAAATCACTAAAAATACTAATCATGCACCGCTGGAAGGTACCAGGGGCATTGCACAGGCCGAAAGGCATCCTCCTATAGGCAAAAGTGCCGAAGGGGCAGGTGAATGTGGTTTTTTCTTGATCCTCAGGAGCAATAGTGATTTGTATATAACTAGAAAAACCATCAAGGAAACAGTAGTGAGATTTACCTGCCAGGCGTTCAAGCATCTGGTCAATGAATGTCAGTGGAAAATGGTCCTTTTTGGTAACCTGGTTCAGCCTCCTATAGTCGATGCATACTCTCCAACTATTCTGCACTCGAGTAGGAATCAGCTCATCCTTCTCATTTTTTATCACGGCGAGGCCGGTTTTCTTTGGAACTACCTGGACGGGACTCACCCATTGGCTGTCAGAGATAGGATAAATGATTCCATCTTGTAAAAGCTTTGTTACCTCCTCTTCACTACATCAAGAATCACCGGGTTGAGTCTTCTCTCTGGTTGTCTTTCTGGTTTAGCCCCATCTTCTAAATTTATTCGATGCATACATGTCGATGGGCTAATACCAGGAATGTCCGCCAGGTTCCAGCCTATAGCCTTCTTATGCTTCTTGAGAACTGATAACAACTTCTCCTCTTGCTGATCAACAAGGGAGGCATATATAATTACTGGAAAACTTTTGCTATCATCCAAGTAAGCATATTTTAAATTTGATGGCAAAGGCTTCAATTCTGGTGTGGATGGCTGGATAGTGGTAGAAAGATATGGTTTCTCAGCCTGTACCTTATAAAGAAAGTCAGAAGTATGTGTACTTCCTGAAACATGGTTAGTTCTATCTGACTTTATAAAATCAATCTCAAGAGGTAAAACATCAGAAGACATGTAATCAATATCAAATCCAGATTCACTCTCAGCATCAAATTCAGACATATGATCAAGTACAAATTCAGATTCAATGCATGAAGAGTGATAGGCAGGTAGATTAGAATGAAGATCAATCATGTATTCATCAACAATAAGGTCAATTATTTTAACACGAAATACAGAAAGATCTTCAGATGGGTGTTTCATAGCATCACGAATATTAAAATGAACAGTTATATCACTAAACTCCATAGATAGTGTGCCTACATATACATCTATCTTAGCTCTAGCAGTTTTCATAAAAGGTCTGCCTAGAATGATGGAAACTGATCCTTTAGAAAATTCCTCCTCCATATTTAAAATATAAAAATCAATAGGGAAAATCAACTCACCAACTCTAACTAAGACATCCTCTATGAAACCAGTAGGATAGGCAACACTTCTATTAGCTAAATGAATTACCACATCAGTTGACTGCAAAGGACCTAGAGATAGAGAATTAAAAATAGACAGAGGCATAACACTAACAGAAGCTCCTAAATCTAGCATGGCATTGTCAAACTTATTGTTCCCTATAATACAAGGTATGCTGAATGTACCTGGATCTTTACATTTTTCAGGGATTTGGGGAACAGATTTACCAATCAATGCGAAGACATTTCTGCCCATACTAATTCTTTCACTTCCTTTAAGCTTCCGCTTATTAATGCACAACTCCTTCAAGAATTTAGCATATCTTGGAATTTGCTTTATTGCATCCAGCAGAGGTATGTTTACCTCTACTTTCCTAAATGTTTCCAAGATCTCCTTCTCTGCCTCTTCCATTTTTTTGTTGAAAATTTCTCTTAGAGGGAATGGAAGAGGGATATGCTGCTTCTCTTTAGATTCACCTGCATAGAAATTGTTAGGCAACTTACTCTTTAAATTTTTGTCATCATCTTTTTCTGGAGTAGAGTGAGGTTGGGCAGGTTCATTAGCGGATGAGGAAGATGCTACTGGTTGAGGTCCTTGACACTGCTTTCCTGACCTCAATGTAATGGCACTCACATTTTTGGGATTCTGGACAGATTGAGAAGGTAATCTATCAGAATTCTGGGACTGTTGTTGATTTAACTGTGTAGCCAACTGTCCCATCTGATTAGTTAAGCTCTAAATGGAGGCTCTGGTCTCTTGTTGAAATTGCATGTTTTGCATAGTCATTTGCCTCACAAGTTCTTCAAGGGAAGGTTGCGGAAGAGCCTCAACTGTTTGCTGTTTCTGGGGTTGTTGTTGTTGTTGTTGTTGTTGCTGTTGCTGCTGGATAGGTGGAGGAACGTATGGTCTGCTTAGGCCAGCAGCATTTTGAAAATAAGGTTGTTGTTGCTGCTGTTGTGAAGGATTCGACCATCTAAGGTTGGGATGATTCCTCCACCCGGGATTGTACCTGTTGCTGGAATGGTCATAATTATTCTGTTGTGGCTGATTTTGCTGCTGAGGTTGAGGAGGTCTGTTGTAGATGTTTGCAGCATAAGCTTCAGGCTGTTCAATTGCTTCAGATTGTTGCATAGAAGGGCAAAGGTCTGTGTGGTGGTCGGCAGAGGAGCATAAACCACCGAGTCTGGCGACAGGTGCAGATTTTTTATTCATGGCCAGTTGGGTTACCAGGTTAACCAAGGCATCTAGTTTACCTTCAAGCTTCTTAGTCTCACCTGATGAAGATGAATTCGTGGCTACTTCATGCACTCCTCTAATGACAATAGCATCATTTCTAGCACTGAATTGTTGGGAGTTGGAAGCCATCTTCTCAATTAAATTTCTGGCTTCAACAGGGGTCATGTCTCCAAGGGCTCCACCACTGGCAGCATCTATCATACTTATCTCCATGTTACTGAGTCCTTCATAAAAATATTGGAGAAGAAGCTGCTCTGAAATCTGGTGGTGAGGGCAACTGGCACATAATTTTTAAAATCTCTCCCAGTATTCATATAGGCTCTCTCCATTGAGTTGTCTAATACTTGAAATATCCTTTCTGATGGTCGGGGTCCTAGAAGCAGGGAAAATTTTTTCTATGAATACTCTCTTGAGGTCATCCCAGCTCGTGATGGACCTTGGAGCAAGGTAATATAACCAGCCCTTTGCCACTCCCTCTAAAGAATGAGGAAAGGCCTTCAGAAATATCTGATCCTCCTGGACATCTAGTGGTTTCATGGTGGAGCAAACAATATGGAATTCTTTCAGATGCTTGTGTGGGTCTTCACCTGCAAGGCCATGAAACTTTGGAAGCAAATGGATCAGTCCAGTTTTAAGAACATATGGGACATCCTCATGAGGGTATTGGATGCACAAGCTTTCGTAGGTGAAATCAGGTGCAACCATTTCCCTTAGAGTCCTCTCACGGGGTGGAGGTTGTGCCATGTTCTCAGAATATTCAAAATCAGAATGCTCAAAACTATAATGCTCAAAATCACCAATAACAGAATGCTCAGGATGCTCAAAAGGTACTAAATGATGTCTAAATAATCTATGAAATGTCCTATCTATCTCAGGATCAAATGGTTGTAAGTCAGATGGATTGCCTTCAGTCATACACTAAATTCAGCATGCACAATTAGTTGCCTTCTTATGCAAGTAACAGTGTAGGTTTGAACTACAACTACCATTAAATGATATCCAAATGACTTTAAATTTTGTGAGAAACCTTATAAAATGATGAGAAGATAGCACAAAAAATTTCAAACGAAAATTCAAAGTCTAACTATATAAACTAAAAATGATAAGTTAAGAAAAATAAGAGAATAATACTTGGAAAATAATTTTTTTTATATAGAATCACTTTTTTGGATGATGGAGACATCAGCCAGCCTATGGCAGGCTGCCATGGTGTAAGAAATTTTTTTCTACCCCAAATACATACATAATAATTGTGATTCTGATAACCGGAGCAAAAGTTATGACCGTTTGAAGTTTTGAAAAAAATCAAATTTGCTACTTTTTTGGAACTTCCAAATCTGACCAAACAAAAGGCTCTAGCTATTTTTCCCACAAAATATAGACTAAAAGAAGTTACCACAAAAAAATTCAGCCAAAAATAACAACTCTAGCTACTAAAACAAAAAAATCCAAAATAATTCAGCAAGGGTGGTCGCTAAAATCCGTCGCTACATGATTTCCACTACTACTCTGTTTTGCCGCAAGCAAAAGTGGTCGTTAAATTCATCGCAAATATTCACAGCAAAACACCCAAAACTGAAACAGGGGAAACGCTTAACAGAAAAACTAAAACAGAACACACACTAAACAAAATACCTAGACACTAAACAATACTAACACACACACTAACACAACACTAACAATTAAACATAAAACACAAAAGAATTAAACACTAACACGACACTATCTGTTATGAACCTTTGGACACTGCTCCCCGGCAACGGTGCCAAATTTGATCGAGGCCGTACCCAAATCAAATAAATATTAAAATGTAGTAACTAGGAAGTGATCCTAGGTCATTTCCCAATGAGCAATGATACACCAAATGTTCATAACAGATAGTAGGAAATAGTAACAAATTGGGGGGGGGGGGTTGTTTGCTTTTGTAAATTAAACAGCGAGTAAAATTGAATTAGAAATTATCAGAATTTATCCTTTATCAGTTCAACCACTTAATCCAACCCTAAATTAAATTACTAAGCGAAATTTAACATAAAGCATCACACACACCAATTACACATAAATGATCATTAAGCATGAACGTAAATTAAGCGCAGAGACAATTAATCAAAGCACTAAGCATGCATGAATTAATAGCAACAAATTCAGAGTAATTAGTGAAGAGGAAAAACTGAACAGAATTTAACAGTAATAATAGAACCTCAAAGAGAACTGTGCTTGATCCTCAAGAGAAAACAACGCTGCGGACTTAGCCTTCCATTAATCAAATAGAGAATGAAATTTTATTGATAAAACTAAAAGTCTGAACTGGAATTGTAAAAAACGAAAATAAAAGAGAAAGAGAAGAAAGACTAAAACTAAAAACAAAAAATAGAGGAGAGAGAGGAGAGAAGGGCCTACACTAGAACCTTGGTGTTGTTATATAGTTTTTTCAGCCCCAAAGCTTATAAATCTGTTTTAAATCCAAACCCATAAGTAAAATCAAATCAAATCTAGATAAGATAAGATAAAATCTAGATGAAATAATATCTAGATGAGATCAAATCTAAATAATATCTAGATAAGATAAGATCTAATTTTGTAGAATAAATTAGTCTGCCCTCTTCAAGTCCAAGCCCAATTCTTGATTCAAGCCCAATGCTTCATTAATTCCTGAAATTAGATTAAAAACATCAAATTAGTTGAATGGGCCCAAATAATAAAACTACTTCATAAATTTGACAATTAAGACTAATCAGTATTTAAAATGGTGCAAAAAGGGTTAAGAAATAGGAGAAAATAATGGCACATCACGCGCTAAGCAATCTAGATCTGCGCTAAGCGCACGAGCACGAACAAGGCCACCTATTTAAGCCTGAAATCAGATTTGCAAAAGGAGTTTGGCATTGCTCTTGAAGAAGCCTCTGCATGCATGAGAGTCTGACCTTGGCTTGAAGCTTTTGCATGTTTAGGAAGTTCTAGAGAGAGAAAGGTCTTAGTTCCAGAGAGTTTTGAGAGATTTTGTTGTGTGAAGATCTGCAGAGACACGAGTTCGAAGCGGAAGCCGTTTTGAGAGATTGAGATGAGTTTGTGAGTGATTGTGAGATCCTAGAGGTGAAGGAGACATCCTCACCACTTGTGTTTTTGCAGTCTTTCATCTTGTTCTTCTCTTTGTTGTAAAGGAGGTTTCCGGACGATGGAAAGCTAAATCCTCTGTTGGATCTTCCCTGTAGGTTCCTTATGTAAATATATTTCTATCTATGTAATGATGTTTTGTGTGTTCTCTGTGCTATCTGCTTTTCATTCCAGTGTGCTTTTACCTTGATCACGTAGATGCATGCTTTGTTAGGGTCATTCAACAGTGGGAACTGGTCTGATTCTAAAGTCCTTGATAGTACGGGACTAAGTTGTTGTGCTATCACAAGGAATCGGGGTACAAGAACTTAGTTGTGTATGTGTGTCTTAATGCGGTCTTGGTTGAGTTTAGTCTTACAAGAGGAATCTGCGGACGAGGCTTGATCAGGACTAGGCTAGGCTATCATGACGAATCAAGGTCTAGCAGCCCAAGAGACAACATAGGAGCGCATAAGCATTGTTAAATAGAGAACATCCTTTTTAGCATCAGGAACCTATGAGGAAGACCAAAGCATTCTCTACTTGTCTTTACACAGTATTTCTCTTGCATGATTTTCTTTCTTTTTGCTTAGATAGTTTAAATGCCTGTTCATAACCACAGTCATATTTTCATACTAGAAGCCTATTTATCGAAATAGCTTGCCAGATAACACAAGTTCCCTGAGAGTTTGATACTCGGTTCTTACCATTTTATACTACTTGCGTGATCCGGTATACTTGCCGGTTGCGAACAAGTTTTTGGCGCCATTACCGGGGAACTTCTTTTTATTTGGGAAGTTAGCTCGTTTTTAGGTGTCTATTCTTTATTTGTTATTCTTTTATTGTTTTTGTGAATTTTTGTTTTTATGTTTGTTTTTCTCTTGACTTGATGACTGCTACTCTTGTTAGTGCTTTGTATACATAGCAAATCTTCTGCAGATGATTTAGTTCCATGAGATTTGGAGCTTTTTAATGGGTGAAATGAATATCTTGACGGCACACGATCAAGAGTGGGAACAAGAGTTAAGTCCTTACAATCAATATGAAGAAGAAAGAACTCCTAATCTTGAAAGTGTGTTTGAGGAATTCATGGCATACCATGCCAGCTCAAAAGCTAATCAAAACTTAATGAAAAATCATGAAATTCATTTTGGTAAGAGCTACTCAATAGAAAACTTTCACGGGGGACAAAAGTTACAACCTTACCATCAAAATGAAGCAGAAAGAGGATCCAATTTGGATAAATTATTGATGCAATTCATGGAAACAACTAAATCAACTCAAAGAGCACTCCAAAGTGTAGAAATCCAGGTTGGTGAGCTGGCAGAAGCAGTGACTCAATTTATGGTCAGACAAGAAAAATCCTTTGTAGAGGTTGAAGCTCAAAAGAAAAGCCCTGTAAAAGAGCATGAGTCAAGAGAAAAAGATGAGGAGAAAGATGAGGAACAAGCACAACAACAATGGGAGAAGTACTCAATAGTAGAAAACCAACAAGAAAATATTCTCCAAAGCAATAACCTTCCTCATCAACTGATTGACAAGAAAGGAAGGCAAGGAGAGCATGAGGAAACCTTAAGTGTCATTCTTTCTTTAATAACTAACACCTTTCTTGAAATTATTTGGAATGTCCTTCCAGATTATATGAAGTTCATGAAATTTCTAGCTAAAAGGTGAAACTTCAAGGAAGATGTGTTCTTTGTGACTTTCATGCCACCTTGAAGGTAGTAAGCTATGCGTCAAGCTAATCACATTAAAGAAGCGCTTGCTGGGAGGCAACCCAGTTTTTAATTTCTGTTATCTTTGTCTTTCATGCATTCAATCATTTGGAACCTGCTATATAATCTGTACATAGGAGTATATCAGCCTATCTTTGAATATTTAACATAAGGGTTTTAATTTCGTGGAAAAAGAACTGAAAAATAACTTAGAAAACATTTTCTGAAAAATAGTCCTTTCACTAAGCGCAAGCCTCGCGCTAAGCGCATCTCTGTTCATGCGCTAAGCTGCAAGTCTCACGCACTTAGCGTCCAACCCTTGCATCTGAGGCTGATTTGGTCCGCTAAGCTGGCCAAGGTTGAGCTAAGCTAACTTCAATTTCATCTGAATTCAGCTAAGCTTTAGCCTGATCGCTAAGCGACATCTTATTCGTGGCTAAGTGGGACCTATTGTCGCCAAGTGCAACTCTTTACGGCCATAACTAAGGTCGATGAAGCTAAGCGCCAATGATGGCAGCTAAGCGAGATTCATTGCAGCAATATGAGCACTAAGCGAGTACCTCTCAGCTAAGCACATGCTCCTCTGTGCTTAGGATGCATCATTTTAGCTAAGCTGGCCAGAGCCAGGCTTAGTGAGAGTTATAGCTTTTCTAATCTGCAGACCTCGCTAAGCGGACATACTCTGGCGCTAAGCCGAGTTTCTGTTCAAAAAAAAATTCAAATTTGAAACATCGGCTAAGTGCACGTGTTCGCTAAGCAAGCCTGGTTGAGAAACCAAACGTCTCTGTTGCTTGCTTAGCGCAACGGTCCGCTAAGCAAAAGTATCAAAAAATTGCCTAAGTGAGTGTAACAACAGTTACACTCACATTTGCCAGATTACAGAAACCTCGCATCTATATTCTCACTCTCCAAAAATTTGCACATTTTGCATTTGTACTCTCTTTGTGCATTTTTTACTTTGAAGCATCAATCATACACCATCCAAGTAAGTTCCTTGATCCTTTTTCTCTTTTTCTTGTGTTAACTCTAGGGTAGAAAACTTTAATTGTAGCTTTAGATTTTTAGGGTTTTTATGTTTTGTTAGAATTAGTTTAAGATTAGGGCTATGTAAGCTTGTATGCTGAATTGAGTATGGCGCACGCATTGCATGTTTGATATGCCTTTTAGAGGCTTGAAAAGTGCGAGAAAATGAGCTGTGTTTTCTGTGTTTTCTGGAAAACGCGATGAACTCGCTAACCGAGAAGATGCACTAAGCGAGTTCATCAATACTCATTGTATATAAGCGTTATCTGAAGAACTTGCTAAGCACACTTACCGTGCTAAGTGAGTTCATCTTTTGAGGATGAACACTCATCCTCTTGCTGAACTACCTGTGGCTAAGCGAGGCTGAATCGCTAAGCCCAGGTAACTTAACCATTTTTTTTTGTGATAGCCGCGCTAAGCTGAGCATTCCTGAGCCAAGCGCAATTGGTTGTGGCATCCACTGAGCTAAGTGAGCTTCACTCAGTAAGCTCCCATAACTTAGTGAAATTTTTGCTCAGTTTAGTGCCACTAAGCACAACTTATCTTTGGTTAAGCGCAAATCCATGCGGCTAACCTTAGGCTTTACGGGCTCCTTGCCAGCTAAGCCAACTTTGCAGACACTGTAACTTAGCATTTTCTGCTAAGCGGCACTCCTGTGTCGCTAAGCCCAGTGTCATTTTTTGTGAAGCCCGCTAAGCGACCCATATCTTGCTAAGCGGGTGTGTGTCTTTTATGAAGGCCCGCTAAGTGAATTTTGTCTCGCTAAGCGGCCAGTGTCATTTTCAGTTTTATTTCTCAGTTTTAAAATTTTAATATCTGTGTCCTGATTAATTGTTTGATTCCTTTGTCTGCAGATGTCTTCCAGGAAAAGAAAGAGTGGCAATTCAAGGCCCACTACTCAATATGATACAAGAAGATTCCACTCTTTTGAGGCCTGGACCAGATATATTGACAATATGTTGGGAAGACACATATTAGCTGAAAGGAAAGTGGAAATCTATCACACAGAGCTGGATGAATTCAAGGGCGGGCTGGAGAGGCATAACTTTCACAAGTGCCTCACCAACTTAGCTGATAGTAGCATTGACCTCGCGTTGGTGAAGGAGTTCTACACCAACCTCTACAGTCTCGAGGGGCCTTCACCTAAACAAGTCAGAAACCGGGGCCACTTAATAAGGATTGATGCAGACAGCCTCAATTCCTTTCTAGAAACACCTGTGGTGCTTGCTGAGGGTGAATCTTTGCCCACCTACTCAAGATATTGCAGGATCCCTACTGACATTAGAGAAATTGAGGTTTCACTGTGCATACCCAGCCGAGGGTTTATTCTAAATGCTGAAGGGTCACCCAGGGAAGATCCTTAGAAAAGATCTAACCACCCTTGCTCAGGTCTGGAGTGTTCTATCCTACTCCAACCTGGCTCTGACCTCCCACACATCGAATCTGACTGTGGATCGAGCTAGGTAAATCTTTGGCCTAGTTACTCAGCTGGACATGAATGTCGGAGCCCTCATTTCTGGGCAGATTACTTCTATGGCCCAGTCTAACTCCTCAAGACTTGGTTTTCCTACTCTTATCACAGCTTTATGCAGGACCAGAGGAGTTGCCTCCGACAGTCTTGTCTTTGAACGTTTGAGCCCGGTCATTAATTTGGCCTACATAAGGAAGAATTGTTGGAACCCTGATGATCCTACAATTATTATTAGGGGGGCCAGAAGACCAAGGGCAAAGCTTGTTGAGGCTTCTTCTACATCAACAGCTCCTCATCTAGCTTCTACATCAGCAGCTCCTCATCTAGCTTCTACATCAGCAGCTCCTCCTCCAGCTCGTATTGCAACAGCTCCTTCTACCCTACCTCCTGCAGATTCTCAATGTTTCGAAGCCATGCTTCGAAGCATACATAAGGGGCAGATTATTTTGCTGCAAAGTCTCCAGCTGGTAGCACCTCCAGACTCCATCCCTACAGTAGAGCAATTTAATGAATGGGTAGGCTGGCCAGGGACTCAGCCTCCTCCTCAATGGGACGACGAGGATCCCGCCGCTCAGGTACCACATCAGCCATCGGATAAGTCATCAGAGTCTTCCACTCCTGAGCCCTTGATCAGGAAGAGGAGGGTAGTTGTAACTCAGGAAGCCGCAGCCACTCCTGAAAAGTCTCCTGAGGCCACTCCAGAGCCTCCGGCACCAGTGGCAGATACCACTTCTCCACAACAGGCAGCAGACCCTTCCATGCCTGAGGATCAAACCACCCCAGTCCTGTCTCCGAACACCTCTCCTATAGCTACTCATGTACTTCATTTGTTGGAAGAGGAAGAGGGTCATACACAGGACACCCAGGACCAATCACAGGATCTTTAAATTCCTGTTGATTTTTTGTGCTTTTTGATCTATTAGTATAATTATGGTTTTAGTACATTATTTACATGTTAGTTTTATCTATGAATAGTTAGTATGCTTATCCTGAAACATTTTGAGCAGTTTAACTTATTTTTGATGACATGGTAGTGAAACACTTTTATCTTTCTGTGAAAATGGGTGTATGTCTTTATTTTGAATTGAGTGCATGATTTGGATGGAGTTTGTGTTTCTTTTCATGAGTTGAGAAAATGTGTATGTTAGACAAAGAAAGAACAAGAACGTGAACTTGCATTTAGAATTTTTAGTCAGTAGACAGATTGATTGTGAAAGAAAAGCTTGAACCAAAACCGGTAAGAGTGTGACCTTACTCTGTGAGTGAACTACTAACTGTGAATAATGATCTTTGCATAAATCTCTGAATTCTAGAATGATTTGTATAACTCAGAACATGATGAAGGCCATGAATTGTATAGACACAAGCTCTTTTGACCAAATAGCTTACCTTGAATGATATTTGTATCTGTTGCTCCCTTGTATAAAGCTTATTGATTTGTCATGAATTGAACCCTGAACTTTAAATGATTATCTCCTAATACCTTGTTTAGATTCTAGGAGAGCATATGGTTCAAGGCAAATTTACTCTAAATTTGGGGGTGAAAAGTCAATTAGAATGAAAACAAAAAGGTTAAGCATCAGCACAAACAACAAATAAGTTGTATGTTTAAAAAAAAGAAAAAGAAAATAAGTTGTGCTGTTACAAAAAGGTCGAAAACAACTTAAGAAAAGGGAATAGTGGGAAGGCTATTTGTACAAAACAAGAAAAGATCATTGGGATTAGTCTAGGACTTGTGCTCTCTTAGAATCTAAACTTTTGAATCCTAGAAAAACCAATGAATTTTTAGTAGTCAAATCTCACTACAAGCTTGAGAAAGTCCTTCTAATTCTGTTTATACATTTCTGACTTGATGGCATGAGATGAAATGCAAAGATTGGACCTCCTATTAGTTGTTATCAATGAATAGCTTAAACACTTGTGCTTGAGTGAAACAGTAGCTGTGAGACTGTGGTTTAAGCTACTTTCCTTGATATCTGTCTTATTATTAACTTCATCTAACTGTATAGTTCACATTTTGTTCTCCTATTTGTCTAGCTGCATATTTTGTGAAAACAAGTGATAGGTACACATTGCTTCATCTTTCTCATCATGCAATCAATAAATTTTAATGCATACACCTTTATACATAAACACTTCATGTTTTACCACTCGAGGACAAGTGAGTTGTTCGCTTTTGCTTGAGGACAAGCAAAACTGTAAATTTGGGGGAGTTGTTAGTCGATGAATATGACTAAATTTTGTGTATAAAACCTGTGTATATTATATCCAACTTTCCCAATTTATGGTTGTTTTGTAATACTATAAGTACTTTTTGTTAAATATAGGTAATAGATAATTTATACTTTTGTTTTGTGCATTTAATAATCAATTTCTCTCAATTTCAGGTTAAATAGGCAACTTTGGCAAAATGTTGTTTTTCACTTTTTCGCTAAGCGAAGCTGCTGGATTAGCGAGAATTCACTAAGTGCAACCTTTAGTGGCTAAGCGCGAGGAAGAATCTAGAAGAAGATGAGCTGTCAAGTTCGCTAAGCGCACTGCTCCAGGTCATCAAGCACACCGCTTCAGCTTATCCGCTAAGCGAAACAAGTGCGCTAAGCCAAAATCCACTTATGCTCGCTAAGCGATCCAGATCTACACTAAGCACACGAGCACGAACAAGGCCACCTATTTAAGCATGAAATCAGATTTGCAAAAGGAGTTTGGCATTTTTCTTGAAGAAGCCTCTGCATGCATGAGAGTCTGACCTTGGCTTGAAGCTTTTGCATGTTTAGGAAGTTCTAGAGAGAGAAAGGTCCAAGTTCCAGAGAGTTCTGAGAGATTTTGCTGTGTGAAGATCTGCAGAGACACGAGTTCAAAGCGAAAGTCGTTTTGAGAGATTGAGATGAGTTTGTGAGTGATTGTGAGATCCTAGAGGTGAAGGAGACATCCTCACCACTTGTGTTTTTGCAGTCTTTCATCTTGTTCTTCTCTTTGTTGTAAAGGAGGTTTCTGGACGATGGAAAGCTAAATCCTCTGTTGGATCTTTCTTGTAGGTACTTGATGTAAATATATTTCTATCTATGTAATGATGTTTTGTGTGTTCTCTACTTGTCTTTACACAGTATTTCTCTTTCATGATTTTCTTTCCTTTTGCCTAGATAGTTTAAATACCTGTTCATAACCACAGTCATATTTTTATACCAGACGCCTATTTATCGAAATAGCTTGCCAGATAACGCAAGTTCCCCGAGAGTTCGATACTCGGTTCTTACCGTTTTATACTACTTGTGTGATCCGGTATACTTATCGGTTGCGAACAGTACCACATTGCATTTGAGAGTTGAGGTCAGGTGCATGCATCATACTGAGCATGATTGATTGAAGCTATGGACAGATGATGACTATTTGTTGAGTGTGTGTTGGACTAATGAATGTTTGTGTGAGCTTATGATATTTGTGAATGTTTTCTTACTAATTATGGTTATTTGATTTTTTTATTAATCTCTTTTATAATAAACTCACCCTTTGTAATTTTTGTACCATGTGGTTGTTACCTGTGATGATCACAAACCTTTGTTTGTGGGAGCAGAATGACTACAGTAGAGTATGAGAAGTGAGATTCTTTTGTGGAGTTGCCAAGCCGATGTGATGACGTTGGCATTATTTGTGAATGTATGTATACATGATTTTCATGATGTCAAAATAAAAATCTAACAAGGCTCATTTGGTTCAAGATTAATACAAGATTGTTTCAACAAACAAAGCCTTGATTCAAGATTTCTTCAAGATCAAGTCTTGCCTCAAAACGAAAGGTTTCAAGTCATCCAAGGCACATGTAATCGATTACCAATAGTTTGATAGTATGTAATCGATTACACATCATATGTAATCAATTACCAGAGACTCTAAACATTGGGAATTCAAATTTTAAATGAAGAGTCACAACTGTTCAAGAAAATTAACTGTGTAATCGATTACACTAATGCTGTAATCAATTACCAGAGAGGATTTTCAAGGAATATCGTCAACAGTCACATCTTATCATTTGGATTTTGAATGGCCATCAAAGGCCTATATATATGTGTGACTTGGGACGAAATTGGTAGAGAGTTTTTCTGAACTGAAATGTTTTATCCTCTCAAAAAGATTCCTTGGTGAAACACTTGCATATTCAATAAGGAATCTTGATTGATCTTCAATTGTAATATCTTTCTGTTTCAAGAGAGATTTCTTCTTATCTTCTTCTTACTTCTGAAAAGGGATTAAGAGACCGAGGGTCTCTTGTTGAAAAGAATTCCTAAACACAAGGGAAGGGTTGTCCCTGTGTGGTTCAAACTTTGTAAATGGAGTTTTACAAAGAGAGTGGAAAATCTCAAGTAGGTTGCTTGAGTACTGGACGTAGGCACGAAATTTTCCGAACTAGTATAAAAACTGTGTTTTCATTCTCTCTTCCCTTATCTCATTTATTTTGTTGCAATCAATTTTTTCTTTCATGTTTAAAGAACATTATTAAATTGATTGCTGCTTCTTCTGCATTCTAAGCCTATCCCTTTTAAGATAACTGAGGCCATTTGTCCAACAAGTGGTATTAGAGTAGGATTCTTGTATAAAGTTTAAAAACTTCAAGAATAGATATGACCTCATCTAACTTTCCATTTCCTGAGGAAAATTCTATTAATAGGCCTCTTATGTTCAATGGTGAGGGTTATCATTATTGGAAAACCCGAATGCAGATCTTTAAAGAAGCCATAGATTTAAAGATATGGGAAGCCATTGAATTTGATTCCTTTATTCCTACAATGGTAGAGAGAAATGCAACTACATAAAAAAAACTAGAGAAAAAAGAAGATGATGAAAGAAGAAAGAAGAAGATTCCTCCTTAGCCCCAAAATGCTTAATGTGATCAATCTGGGCACATGAGATTCAATTGTCCTATTTTCAAAAGAAGAATGAAAAATTTGACAAGAAGAATTTCAAAGAGAAGAAAGAAAAGAAATGATACATCACTTGGGAAGATAATGTCATAAATTCTTCAAGTGATTCAGAGAATAAAATCATAAGTCTGGGTATCATGATGAAAGACTATGAAACGGAGAAGAGCAAAGTCGATACATTGATAGCAATTTCTCCAAACACATGGCATGCATCAAAGTTTATTCATATTTCTCCCCAAGATAAGTGGATATGTGATTTATGAAGACAACAAACAAAGGCCACATTTCTCCCCAAGAAAAGTGAATCTCAAGAAAAGTGAATATATGATTTATGGAGACAACAAAGGCCACTTGATCAACAAGCCCAACAAGTGATATCAAATGATACCAACATGTCACTTGTCTTTGATTGATTATTTTTTATGCTTGTTTTCTACTTGAGGTTAGATTGTCCTTGATGATTGTGATTGAATTTGTTTGATTGTATTTGATGATTGTCTTTGATAATTGTTTTTTATTGTGTTTTGATGATTGCTTTTGGTTGAAATGTTTGATGATTGATTGTATTTGATTGTGTTTGATTGATGTGTTATTATGATTGACTTTACTTGATTGATATTCAATGTTTGTTAGTATGATTGATTTTGATGATTATGATTGAAGGTTATGTTGATTATTGATTACTTTTGATGATTTTTTTATTTTGATTGTTTTATACTGAATATGTGTTTTTGTGGATGTAAAATAGTTTATTTTAATGTCTTTTGGTATCACTTGACTCTCATACATTGCAACAAGTGATAACATTTTTCTCCTTTCTATTCATGATTTGTTTTTGATGTTGACAAAGGGGGAGAGATAGAAGATAAAATAGTAAGGGAAATTATCTATTCTTTATGAGACAATGTTTTATATATGAAATCTATGAAATCTTCAATTGTCTCATATAAGCAATCATTGCAAAACCAAGGGGGAGTAAAACTATATGCAAATAGATATTTTCTTTTTTTGTTGCTCCTAACCTACAGGTGGTTGTCATCATCAAAAAGGGGGAGAATGTAAATCATGCAAGCTTTGATGATGTCGAGAAGAAATCACATGTTTGTCATCAGCAAAAAGGGGGAGAATGTGAATGTATGTATACATGATTTTGATGATGTCAAAAGAAGAATCAAACAAGGCTCATTTGCTTCAAGATTAATACAAGATTGTTTCAACAAACAAAGCCTTGATTCATGATTTCTTCAAAATCAAGCCTTGCCTCAAAACAAAAGGTTTCAAGTCATCCAAGGCACATGTAATCGATTACCAATACATGTAATCGATTACCAATGGTTTGAAAGTGTATAATCGATTACACATCATATGCAATCAATTACCAGAGACTCTAAACGTTGGGAATTGAAATTTTAAATGAAGAGTCACAACTGTTCAAGAAATTAACTGTGTAATCGATTACACTAATGCTGTAATCGATTACCAGAGAGGATTTTCAAGGAATATCACCAACAGTCACATCTTATCATTTGGATTTTGAATGGCCATCAAAGGCCTATATATATGTGTGCCTTGGGATGAAATTGGTAGAGAGTTTTTTTGAACTGAAATGTCTTATCCTCTCAAAAAGATTCCTTGGTCAAACACTTGCATATTCAATAAGGAATCTTGATTGATCTTCAATTGTAATATCTTTCTCTTTCAAGAGAGATTTATTCTTCTCTTCTTCTTACTTTTGAAAAGGGATTAAGAGACCGAGGGTCTCTTGTTGTAAAGAATTCCTGAACACAAGGGTTGCTTGGGTACTAGACGTAGGCACGGAATTTTCCGAACTAGTATAAAAAATGTGTTTTCATTCTCTCTTCCCTTATCTCGTTTATTTTGTTGCAATCAATTTTGTCTTTCATGTTTAAAGAACATTATTAAATTGATTGTTGCTTCTTCTGCATTCTAAGCCTATCCCTTTTAAGATAACTGAGGTCATTTGTCCAACATTATTTTGGGAGAGAGTTATGTTTTGTTAATCAACTCCTCCATAGCTGGTTACATAATTCTTTTTGTTGAATTGAGGATGTAAATCACAAATTTAATTATATGTATGAACAAATTTACTTTCCATCTTGTGAATGATGTGTACTGAGTTACTATACCTATATATATGTGTGTGCGTGTGTGTGTGTGTGTATGTATTCACTTAAGTAATGGTGCGTTGTGTAGTGAATGTATATCGAGAAAAAAAAATTACTTTCATTTTTCATAAGCAAATTAATG
Source organism: Glycine soja (assembly GCF_004193775.1). Classification (NCBI taxonomy): domain Eukaryota; kingdom Viridiplantae; phylum Streptophyta; class Magnoliopsida; order Fabales; family Fabaceae; genus Glycine; species Glycine soja. Next base: position 32,011,828 of record NC_041003.1, read on the forward strand.
GATTTTTCATTTAAAAATTGAAATTCTCGCGGTTTAGAGTGTTGATATCGTAGCGACGAGGCGGGTCGTTACATTAGTGGTATCAGAGCCAATCGAACCTTTTTGGCCAGTGAGTTATGAGTCTGCAATGTTTTTTGTGCAATTTGTGGTTGCCTTGTTGAATGCTTGATGCTTGTTGTTTGCAATTGGAACTTACTCACTTTGTTGTGTTTCCATGAGTTATAGAGATTTGATTGTTGTAGTCATAACATGTTTGTTCTCCTGATGTCTGCTCTACCATGAGTTTCAATGTCGTGTCATGAGTTATCAGACTGGCCATCTGTATATATTATGAAGTGCAATGGGATGATATGGCAAGGGATCAGGAAGTAAAAATGATGGAAAGTGAGTGTTAATGTCTCAAGAGAGGACTAGTTTAGAGGAATACTTTCTCGAGGCATCAACTCTCAAAAGTAACCAAGTAGGGACTTGAGATAGTTGTGATTTTTGTGTTGTTCTTTTTGTTGTGTGTATTCTTTCCATGTCTCACTTCCTGGTGTATAGGGAGTGATGGTTGGACAGAATGTTCGTGTGATAGCTAATGCTCTCCAAGCCTTAGCTCAAGCAATAAGGAATCCGAATAGAGGAGAAGCTGCTGGAGCTACTGAGTACCAAGGGTTGGACCACTTCCAACGAAACAATCCTTCTGCTTTCAATGGAGGATACAACCCTGATGGTGCTCAGAATTGGATAAGGGAAATCGAGAAAAAGTTGCTTTTGGTACATATACTCTGGTGGATGAAGTTGAGTATTGGTGGGAGAATACTCGCCAATGCCTAGAGGCTGAAGGTCAAGATGTGACCTGGGATGTCTTCAAGAGGGTATTTTTGGAGAAATACTTTCTTGAGGATGTTAGGAACAAGAAGGAGATAGAGTTCTTGGAGCTTAAGTAGGGAAACATGATTGTGGCTGAATATGCAGCCAAGTTTGAGGAAGAGATGGTGAAAGTTCCAAATGTGTAAAGTTTATGAACGGCTTGCGACCTGAAGTGAAGCAAGTTGTGAATTACCAGGGTGTTCGTTAGTTTCCACTCTTGGTTAACATGTGCCAAATTTGGGATGAAGACTCTCGAGACAGGGCAAGCTATTATAGGAGTACGGGTCCAATGAAGAACAAAAAGAATGAACCTCAACATCGGGGAAAACCGTACTCGACCCCTCCTAAGCAATATGGTAACCGCCCTAACAATCAGAGGACTGTTGCCATGGGGTTTTTGGGTGGTAGTGGTAGCAAACCCAATATTTTCCCCACATAGGACTAACAACAATATTTTCTTTAACATTTGTTTATTATTGACTTAATTTTATTGAAAATTATAAATTTTGAATAATTATTTCTAAATTATGATAGAGATTCACTAGATGAGAAGTAAGACTTATCAAATGAATAATTGAAAAATTAAAAAATTTAATATCATATTATCATTTTTCATTTTAAAAAGAGATTAAATATAGCTCTCCAAATAAACTCAAGTTAAGAGTTTTTATTTGTAAGAATTGAACTCAAATATCAATAAGTACACACATTACTCAATCAACTATGTCAAACTTTTTAAGAGTGAACTATTTTTTTTAGGACTTGAATATAGTACCAAGGGATTTATAATACTCATGTGTCTTGGTAGTTCAACTATGAGTTATGATATACCAAAATTTTTATTATATCAACATTTTATCAATAAATAATATTTTCTCGATGAAATATTTTTTAACCAAAAAACATTTTATTGATAAACTATTATTTTAATATCCCTTACTATTATATCATATTACTTATTACATTTATAATTTGTTTTCTCTATGTAAGTGTCATCTAGTATTTAGTCGTCTATGAGCTATTTTCCTTTAACTATTTTACAAAATATAATTATATGAGTAATTATATTGTATTGATAATGTAAAAGATTTTTGTATTGGTATTCAATTATAAATTAAGATGTGTGATAAATTTGTTAATTTTTAAATAATAATCTTAAAAGACATATTTATCATATTTTTTATGATTGATAATATAAAATATTTTACATAAATATTAAACTCAAATTATATATATATATATTAGGTTTAATTATGATTTTGATCGCTATAAGTATAATAACTTTGTTTTTTAGTCTCTATAATTTAAGATACTCTATTTTAATTCCTATAATTATAATTTTTCTTTAATTCTTTTGATCCTCTTTGTGTAAAGTCCCCTAAAATAGTACAATTTTTTTAGGGGAAATAGTTACATTCAAATCTTTTAAAATTACTATGAAACTATAATTGGCAGTGTGAAACCGGAAAAAAAAAACCAAACACAGTTGTCTTAACTTGTTCATGAAAGATGTCATATGTGCCACCTATAAGTACCAAAAATGATAACTAAACCTAAAATTTATTTATATTTTTTTTATTAATTTGACATCAATATAATTTTCTATTATACTCTTAAATATTCTTTAAAGTTATTTATTTATTACACGTTAAAAAATTTATTTATTTATTAATTGTTGAAGATTTTAATTCATTTAAAGAGTATATAAAATTTATAATATTTTGTCATTGAAAGAGCGTAAAAAAGGTAATCTTTAGTCACTCTATTATTATTTGTATAGATAATTTTATTTATTTTTTATAACAATGACTCTTGTAACTAATTTAATAACATTTTTTATACATTATATATTTCATTAATTAATTGTCCTTTTACAATAGAAACTTTTTTTTTTTTTTTTGCAATTTCAAATCCCTTTTATATGACCTTTACACTACCTTTGTCATAAACCCTCTGGGCAAATTATGAACTTGCACCCAGAATGATACATTATACAAACCTGGCTTGGAATATCATTAGCTACCAATCTCCTAAGGATCAATAATTAATTTATTATCGAATGACCAAGGTCCTTCAACCATAATTTTTTGTAAATCCATTTTATGGAAAAATTAGAACAGGTAAAGACCTCCTTCCACTTCCTTTATCGCTACTTCCTTTGTTGGCTTCCAGATACTCGTCATGTGATCCTTCATTATTTGACTTCAAATAAGTCTATCGGTAAGAAATCGGACCACTAAGCATAGATCAACATCAATATTAATACTACTTTTATCGTCCTCCATATAAATTAAAAACGAAACCATCTTTCTCCTCTTCAACCAGAGAGAGACCTTCCATAACATTCTCCATATTTAAAGAAAAACTCTGTGTATCACTTACAAAATTAGACAAAATCTCATAGTGTATCACTCACAAAACCTCACACTGTATCACTCACTAAAACTTGACAAACTCTTGCACTAACTACACAAACAAGCTTAACAGACTTCAATGACGAGAGAAAACCAGAACTCTAAACACACATTAGAAACTAGAGTATACGATTCAAAAGATTTATAGTAAATATTATAATCAATGACAAATTTTATTACATACATATTTAATTTTATTATGTTTTAAAATATTTTTTAATTAATAATTATAAATATATTTAAATTTAATTGAAATGCATTAATAGTATAAAAAATAAATTTATCATTTAATTTAAATTATTGTATAATTAAAATTAATACTTTTTATATAATTAAAATTAATATTTTTTTCTAATATTTTTTAATTTAATTAAAATGTATAAAATATATAAATATTTTTTTACATTATCATCTAATAATAATTTATTAGATATAATAAGATTTACGACATTTGTAAGAATTCATTTAAAAATTGTATTTAAAATGATTTCTAGTAAAGTAATAGTATAGAAACTAAAAATCTTTACACATAAAAATCTTTGCACCAAGAGTGATTCTATTTCTTTCTCTATTCACTTTTTGTGTCGACTCGACTCGACTCTTCCTTCTATTTAAACTCGTACGAGGTACACACAGAACACCCTCTCACACTGTCCCTTTCTCTCTCCCAAACTAAAAACTAAAACCCATTTTCTTCTCCAAAACCTTCGACTTTTCTCTAACCGAAACGCGCTTCGGAACATTTCTTCTTCGCTCTCTCACATCTTCCATTGCTCCAACTTTCACGCACTATCAAATTCCGACACTACTGGTGAGTCCCACTGCCCTTTTCCTCGTACTCCATCGAAACAACGTTTTAGGGTTTTTTTCTTGTCACTTGTCGGATATGTTGTGAGAATAAAAATTGATTTTTTTGGGTTAATTTTGTTAGCGATTCTGAAATTGTGTATGAGAGGGGTCAATGGTTTCTTAATTGGTCGTTGTTTTATGTTGAAGATAATTTGTATTAGGGACTTTCCTGAAATTGGGTATTGTGACATTGATGTACGCAATGTGCAGCTAGGGTTTTAGTTCAACCTCTTCTTTTGCTTGCATTGACACTTTCAGAAGGTGAAACAAAATTCTGTTAGAGGATGCGTGGATTTTTCTTCTGGCTTGTGCATAATTGTTAATGTCAATTATGTGTATAGATTTGTGATGATAATAATCCAAATGGGGACCCTTCTGTTGGTATTGGGTATGTAATTAATTTGTAAATGTATGAAGATAGAACATGGTAGCCTGTATTACTGTGGATAAATTATTACTGAGGTCAGTTTTTGGTGGTGTGGGGTACCGAGACTGTGCTAGTTGGTGGTGAAGGGACAAAACATGAACTAAGTGTGCTATCAATAGGAATTATTTGCTTGATATTTACATGAATTCATGAAATTGCAATTTGCTAGCATAGGTTATGGAAAGGAATTTCTTAGTGGGATCATTTTTTTTTGTGTTGGTGGCATGCAGTGTGTGTGCTAATTGATCAAGGAAGTTGATAAGGAGCCAGTTCAGTTTTCTACCTTAACGACAGAAAAAAGGACCGATCAAATTCTATGGCTGGTGCTGTAGGTGTCGTGAAGGAACTAAGGAGGCGTTTGTTTCAAGTTATAATATTGTATTCCCAGGAATTATATTATATTGCTAGAAATGTTATGCCTGGGAATATTGTTCCTATAAAACATGTTTGGTTGTCATTAGGAATTTTAGAAAAAATAAAAGCAAAAGTGAAATAAGAAATGTGAAGAAAGAAGTGGGGATCCCGCCTCTTTGCATGGGAATAAGAAGTAACAAACATTTAGCATGGGAATAAGAAGTAACAGAAAACGTGTATTTCATATTCCTGGGAATCAACTATTCATGGAAATATCTTTACTAAACTTGTAGCAAACATGGGAATGTGATATTCCCAAGTTCACATTCCCGGGAATCTTTTTTGATAACTTGAAACAAACGGCTGCTAAATATAAAAATAAGGTTATGATAGGCTAACTTGCCATTGGGTATCATTTCCTATATGTTTTAATTGAGATACTGCAGGGTACTAGAAGTTACAAACTGCTATTACGACCCTAATGCATGATACTTCTAAAGATGTTTTCCAGAACCTTGTTCTTGGATCATATTTTTATCTTTTGAACTCCGCCCTATCAACATTTTTTCATTGTAAAGCAGGTGGTGAGTGAACTTTGAATGCATAGAAGCCTGCTCAAATTTTCTGGCAGTGCTTTTCATATGCTTGTAAATTGAATCATATTTTTAGACAATAGGCTTTGTCAAAACTTGAGGGCGAGCCCTGGTGCAGCGGTAAAGTTGTGCCTTGGTGACTTGTTGGTCATGGGTTCGAATCCGGAAACAGCCTCTTTGCATATGCAAGGGTAAGGCTGCGTACAACATCCCTCCCCCATATCTTCGCATAACGAAGAGCCTCTGGGCAATGGGGTACGAAGTTAATTAGGCTTTGTCAAAACTTGGAAATCCAGTATCAATCATTTTAGAGTAGCTCAAATTGTTAAATAAACTTCAAAGTGAAAATGGAATAGATGGAAAGGTGGAGGGAGGGAAAGATAATTGATTGTGCATGACCATTGACAAAATTGGAAAAGAACATTTAAAAAGTCAAGAGTCCTCTGTTTCTAGAATCAAGAAATAATTTGTGTAACCAGCATTCACTTATAAACTCTTCTCTTCCAATGTGGAAATCAATTTGTTTAACAAAACTTGAACTTGGAAATTGGAAACATCTCATCATTGTTTCTTATATCAAGTTCCTTTTGCATAAAATGATTACAGGTATTGGTTCTCTCCCTCAGATCAAAATAGAGTTCGGAGAGGTAGCATTGTTACTGGCAATGAAAAATCTTCTGTAACTTCTATTCCACACTTGAAATTGCATTGTGACATGGAGGCTCAAATTCATCTACTTGAACAGGAAGCTTACTCTGCTGTCTTGCGTGCTTTCAAAGCTCAGTCTGATGCTCTTACTTGGGTATATATCTTTAGTTCCCTCCATGTATTTTTTGTTATCTTTGTATTTTCCTGTGTTGAAGATTACGCCCTTATTTTATTTTTTGTATTCATCAGGAGAAGGAAGGTTTGATAACTGAGCTTAGAAAAGAGTTGAGGGTTTCAGATGATGAACACAGAGAGCTTCTTACCAGGGTTAACTCTGATGAAATAATTCACCGTATTAGGTATTGAACTATTTGAATAGTTGCAACAGTGTAGGAAAAAAAATATTAGTTCTACAGTTTTTCTGCTTCTACTTTTATAAAGTTATGTAATGAAAAATGCCATCAGGGAGTGGAGACAAACTGGCTGTTACCAACCTGCAAGGCGCAGCACATCTCAGACTTTTCATGACATTTTACCTAGTCCAACTGTTTCAGCTTCCCGAAAAAAGCAGAAGACATCCCATTCGGTACCACCTCTTGTATACTATGTGATGACTTTAACAGCACAGTTTTTGTGTTCATATTCAGTGCTTCAATTGTAGGGGGTGCTTTTAGGATCCAGATGCCAAAATCCATCATCGCATTGCACTTAAATTCTTTACTTGAGAAGTACAAAATGAAAGATATATTGATGTCCATTTGATTTCCACCAATTTTGCTACCAGGGTCAGTCATTGCCTGCTTTATCTTCAGTGAAGTCTGTACAGTATACATCTGCTGGACCTACTGGAGGCAGGCATTTTGCAAATCACAATTCTAGTGCTCTTGCATCTAATGCATCTGCTACCGAAGCAGCAGCCTTTGATCCATTGATTGGGAAGAAAGTTTGGACTCGGTGGCCTGAAGATAACCACTTTTATGAGGCTGTTGTAACTGATTACAACCCTGCTGATGTATGTTTAGATCTTAAAATAGCTCTCAAAATCTTTGATTATCACATTTACATTTTACCAGGTTAAGACCTTTGAATTCTCCCTGTACTGATTGTCTTTTGATGTTTAAGGTGACTTGTGTAGACGAGTCTAATCATATTTTTTATCACATTAAGATGCCTTTTCCTTCAGGGGTTTGGTTTCCCCATGAATGCACAGATTACAGAAAATGAAAAGTAATGCCTGTAACCTCTTCAAGTATATGTAGTAAAGTATTCACCCTTCCATCCAGATGGAAATTAAAAGGCTTAAATGCGATTAGGGCCTAAATTTGAAAGAGCATGGCAGCATTATATTGACTTTTTTTAAATAACTTTTCAAACAAAAAAATCATCCAATTTTTGGATTGTGTTGCAGGGCCGGCATGCTTTGGTTTATGATATTAATAAAGTAAATGAGACTTGGGAATGGGTTGATCTCAAAGAGGTATATATTTTCCTATGCTGTGCTGCATATATCAGAGCAGTAATTAGTTAGGTTTCAATCTTTTAACAGTTATATTGAGTGAAGCCCTAGTAAAAAATATGTTAATGGAAAAATTAATATCAAATAATATGAAATGACTAAAAAATCTAATACTTTTAAAGATGGCGACTATAGATAGTTAGCAAATGATTTTTAGGTCATTAGCACCACCTTCCTTTAAAATGAATTTAGAAGCCTAGTTTTATATGTGTCTTAGTACCAGCAGGACACCGAGAATATATTAAAGGGTAGCAGAAAGATGAATGGAATTTGCAGCAGCAGTCCCTCATAAAAAGAAGTTTGAATCCTTCTATCAAATTATCTGTTATAATGACTTAACATTGAAGCTATTTCATTCATCCGTGTTCCTACAATTGGCCTTTAGCTCCTTTTATCTTGTCTTGGTACCCTGGCCATCATACTCCAATAGCTTATCTTCGGTGGTGTTTAACTTGCACCTTCTCTTGTGTTTATTAGAGTGATATGGATCATTTTCCTTCCTTGTTTGTGCCACATTTATTGTCTTATCTATGCAAAGTGAAAACTCATTCTGGTCTTGCTTGTAATATTGTTTCAAGGATTAAGGAACACTGCTTGAACAAAGATTGTGGTAGATGAAGTTTACAACTTCATCCATTAGTGATTTTGATAGGTCAGTTAGTAGTTAGGTGAAATACAAGGGGTTATGTTTGAATGAAGGGGAATGGGGTTGCAATTGATTAGACCCATTAAGGGTGATTTTTTGCTAGCAGATCAGTAGCTGTGTATAAATAGAAAGAGGGGTTGAGAAGGGGAGAATTTGGGGCCTTTGGGCATTGGGAGGTGCAGACCCTCGCAGTTCTGCAAGTAAGCACCGTATTGAGGGGAAAAATCCCCTATTCTTTCTAATAAGATACCAGGTTTCTTTCAGATTTGAACAAAAAATCTTAAAGAAACATGGTGACTGAATATCAAATTATAATATTGTAAAATATTTGAATTCTTTATTTTAGAAAAAATGGGGGTTATTGAGGGATTCTTTTTATTAGTTGAAAAGCTTTCAAACAATAAGAAAATATTCATGGTCTATCATAGGTTAAGATTCAGGATTTTTTTTTTATTATTATTATTAGAAGAGTTCCTGTGGTTGTGTTGTTTTGAATCATTCTTAACATGGTTTTTTGAACAAGTTTAAAATAATGTGTCCTAACTCCTTATTTGATTGAATTTTTGCTTATGTGCATATAACCTCATGCATTCTGAATGTGTAAGCTTTTTGTGCAAATGCTTTGCCTATCTCTATCTGAAAGAAATTATACAAAAACCAGGTAGATATAATTTGTCAAAATGATCTTTCATATGTTATGGGTAATATGCCCTGATAATTACAGATCTCACCTGAGGATATAAAATGGGAAGGTGAAGATCCTGGCATTCTCCATAGAGGTGGACATGGTGGGCAAGGTGGTGGAGGTAGGAAATTCTTTGGCCATGGTGGTGATTCTTTAGGTGCAGGTAGAGGGAGAGGTCATCCCAGGTTTCAGGCCAGACAAGAATTTCTCCCACCTCAAAATGGTATTGGAAGGAGAGTTTTGGATGACATTGAGTTGCTGAACACAGATTCACTAGTTAAGGAGGTAGTATGATGTGCCTAAGCGACCTCATTGAGAACAAAAGAAGAACAAGAATATTCTTTTAAATTTTTTATAACGTTGATGATGTAACAGGTAGAAAGAATTTTTGCTACAAGTCCTCAAGATTCAATGGAGCTTGAGAAGGCAAAGCAAATGCTGAAAGTACGTTCACCAACCATCCATCATATTTTCTTTATCTTTAACCTTCATGCTCCTTGGTTAGTGTTCATACTCTAATTATTGCTTGAACTGTTGTATAGGAGCATGAGCAAGCACTTGTTGATGCCATTGCAAGGATTGCAGATGCATCTGATGGTGAAAGTGGTAATAATTAGCCGTCTACACAATCATGCTGCATACTGTTGTATATTAGAAGTCCTAATTTTTTTCGTTTAGGTCAGACAAAATGAGCCTTTTGTAATTGGATAAGATGAACATTTTATTATACTGTCGTCCACAACAGATTTAAGCAATTCTCTAACGAGGAAAATATTTAAGCTTTTCTTCATTTTGGATCAGAACAGTTTGAGGAGCTTTTATACCAAGAAGGGAGATGTAATAACAAGTGACTAGGTGCCTCTTATTTTGAGAAATTAATGGCTTTTTTTTAGTTCGTTAAGATAATTTTTAGAATAAAAACAATTATTTCTCATAATCGATTACAAAACAAGTGCTGAGTATTTGATAATCAATAATTGATGTACATTATCTTTTAGTATTTGATAATCAATAATTGATGTACATTATCTTTTAGTATTAGAATTGTTTTGCACAATTGGTGATCACGGTCACCACACTAATGTTTGATATTAAGCACAATCATCAAATACTGTAATTGTATAACTATTTATTTTTACTTATTTACAGATGGAGAACAGCCGTTCTTGCAGCATAGTCAATTGATGGAAAGGGGATGAGAGCACAGGAACCAACTGCATGTTGGAGGCAATCTGCCTTTGGAGATGATCTTTAAGCTCTGATGAAGTCTCATGGAAGTCCAATTTTGGATGAATGCATAGTCCACTTATGCACTTGTAGGATCCAACAGCAGCAAATGGCCAAGATGGTCTTACTGATGCATTTTCTGTCATTTATTTCTTTCCCTTCCTGACTGTTGCCACATGTGCAAGTTTTGTGCTCAATGACGATTTTGAATATAGAGCTTCAATATATCACTTCTCAGGCACATCAAATGTAAAATACAATAAATTAATTTATTTTTTACCGAGAGAAACTCAAACAAATGGGTTGATTTGTCTTCTGAACATGACTTTTTAACTGTCAATATCCCAAACCATTCCTGTAACACAGCATTGAAACTGTAAGAGTATAAGCATCTTGATGGAAGTATAAAAGGGATGGTTGGGTTTCCTGTATCTCACGTGTGCAAGGAGCCTCCATCTCAAAAAAAAAAGCTTAAAATTGGATTGACAATGGTTTGTGCTTATAGACATCGTATTTGTGGCATAATCATAAGATGAAAGGGTATTCTTAAACGCAAATAATAATGTCCAGTATTTGATCAGTCAAACCCACCAGAAGAAATTAAAAGAGGGGTTTACTGCAGTAGAAACATGGGAATGACATTGTACCATAAAACATAATAATTAATCCTACTCCTGCATAAGGCAACTCCCATAAGAATTCCTAATTTCCATGTAAATCCCTCTAAACAGCAGTTCAAAGACTCTAGGCTGGGATCTTGTACTTAAAAGAAAGACTAGAAATTTAGTTACTCCCAGAGTAAGAAATTTCTTGTTCTCTACCTAGAATGTGTACTCTGTCAACAAAAAAACTAGTTAAAGGGATAGCTCATACATATGAGACAGAGTAAGGGATTTTCATTTGCTCCAAAAGTACTAAAGAATTTCACAAAGAAAAACAGCACTTGGAAGAGTTTCATCTATCATCAAACAGCAAGATTGCAAATTAGTAATTGACTGATTACTTTGCCATTGCTACAGGGAGAAGTTGTCAAACGGACAAGATGGATTTTCTCGAAACCTGAGCCTGTCAAATAGATATACAAAGTAGACACTTTAAAATTGTGACAGTGGCAAACTGGCAAAAATCATTATACATAGTTTGAAGAAGTTGATTATAAATCTAAAGGATTATTAGTGTGTTTGTTTTTATGTTTGAAATGCTTAAACTAACGTTTGATCCAATCCCACAAGACACAAGCTTCTTAGTTGAAGTGCTTTGAAAGTTGAGTTGTGACAAAAACAAACCATAGTATATCATACTATCATAGGATAAAATTTAGGTGCAGTTTCATTGCTTCTAGTGTTGATCTTTAATTAAAATTAGAATTTTATCCTAGTAACCCAATGATAAAGGTGTAGATTAATCTTGAAACACTATTGAGGTGAAATTACATTTTTTTTTTATTTGGATCCTCAGTATAATCCAAGTTAAGCTGGATGAACTCATTTAAGAGAGCAAAACCCTTCTGGTGCATTTTTTTTTCATTCTCATTACTCAAACCCCATACCTTATTTAAGTAAAACCGAGCTTCTTGTCACTTGAACCAATGCTAGGTGAAATTATTAAAGTTAAACTATTCATTTGTCCTTGTAGTTGTTCTAAATTCTTAGTTTAAGTTTTTATCCGTATACGAGATAATTATAAGTATTAGTCCCTACACATGTATAAAAGTAAGTTTTTGTTCCAGGCACTAACACCAGAGAAGAATTTATCGAGTGAAAAACCGCTACAAAATCTTTCTAAAGATGATAAACTGCTACAAAAAAACTGTATAGCCAGTATAGGGACTTCAATCTCCATTTTTCTTGTACATGAAGTATGGTAAAACTTAAAAATGAAGATCACTTCAGGAAATAGTAAATTCAATCAATTATGTTCCCCCAACGAATTACACGGGTCAGTAATTAAAGGACGAAAAACAAAAACAAAATAAAATATAAAAATAAATAAATCTACTGTAGTAGAACCTCTCCCATAAGTCATGAACATGTGTGTATGTTATGCACAATCAAAAACCACATAACGGAAACGGAACGAATCTAAAAAAGGTTCAACCTTTCAACTTCAACTTACGGTAATGCTTTTTTGTCTCACAAAACACGAATAATCGAAAACCTCGTAAACATCATCGAAGTCCACGAACCTTGACTCCAATAACCAAAACGACAAGTTCAAAGGCGATAAACGTAATAAACGACACGTTATCGTTATCAAGAGGCTTTGAGAAGGTACCTGGAAAATCGAGCAATTTCAAGAGATCTCATCTGCGTTGAAATGTGTTCAATGGAATCCGTCTCGAAACGACGTCGTTTTATTCAAACTTTGAGGATCCTTCGCTGAAGAGGTTCAGGTTGGTTGATAGATAGACATGTCATGGCAATACGGCGTCGTTCTGCGCAACGTTTTTTTTTTTTTTTTTTGAGGTAAGGTGGGTAAAAGGAAAACGCCGAAACACTACACATTCACGTGGGTCCTACAGAGTTATCATTAGCGGGTCGCGACGTTATTTATTTGGATTGGAATTGGGATGGCGGAGAAACCGATGCAACATAATTATTATTTAATTGATTTGATTGAAAATAATTCTAAAATAAGAGGTGTTCGTGAACCCATTTGGATCGATTTTGATCAAATTTAGGACTCAATCCAATTAAATTTGATCTAATTCGGTTTTCATTATTTTTTAACTCAACTCATTCATGAACAATTTAGTTCGGTTTGGACCAACAAATTATCCATTTAAATTTAATTTTTTTTCCTTAAAATTACTATTTTATATCATGATTCTTTCAAATATCCAATACAATTAACAAAATATTATCAAATGTCTAACAATAATAAAATTGATTCATTTAGCACCATCAACATAACATTCTAAAGTATACTAATACAAATTAAAATAAAATATTCTTCAACGAGATTTACTATAATAATATGAAATATAATTATTTTCTACAAACTAATTTCTAGCAATCAGATTTGCTACAACCACATTTTTTGTAACCAAATTTGTTGAAACAAATGAACAAAATATGATTTATTAATATTATAAACATAGTAGAAAAAATAAATATGAAAAAAGGTAAAACAAACAACAATGTACCTGAAAGTAATATTTTAAGAAGTTTCAACACTAGTAGTCTCTACACTTGGAGTTCCCATACTCGCAGTATTTATAACCAAACCAAACAACTCTATAAATATAAGCACAACCCTGTTAGCACAAAAATTGATTGATATTTTATACAAATATAAAAAATGAAATAAGAGATTACACACCTGATTCAATCTTTTTCGCTTCATTTATTTCAACTTGCAAGTCATTAACATTTTTCTTAGTAGATCTAAGCCAATTTTAGGCACAAATAAGAGCTTCAACAGTAGTAAGACTCAAGGAACTACGAAATGAATCTAGAATTCTACCCCCTTACTAAATGTAGACTTAGATGATACAATAGATACATGAATAGCCAATATATCTCTAGCCATATAGGAAAGAATATAATATTTGGATGCTTTCAATTTCCACCAATTCAAAATGTCAAACTCAGCGTGGTCATCTTCAACATCATCCTCAAAATACCTATCTAGCTCATTTTTTTTTGCACCTTACCCTGTTTTTTCTTCATTTTCATTCTAAATTCATCATCCTAATCATCACCCTTATCACCTTTGTCATCATTATGTTGTGAGGCCATGTTTGAAGCCAATGTACTAGAATTGGCTGAATTGCTACTAGAATGAGAAATGGGATGCTCTAGTACATATTGCTGAATCAGTTTGTAAATGAGGTCTTTCAATTTTTTCATCATGTCCATGCTCTTCTCAACACCGCACATATGATTAAAACAAAATTGAATGTACTCACATTTATAATGAGGATCAAGAAAAACAACAACAAACAAAAGGTAGTTAATTCCATCACTTTCCCAATATTTGTTAAACTTTAATTGCATATTTGTTGTCATCCTTTGTATCACCAAGTCATTATTATGCCTCCCCTTATTTAGTGATGTTTTAATACTAACCAACTTCTTAAAAAAGTGTTAGCAGTAACATGCAATGACATAGAAAAAGAAATAGTTGCATCATATTTTGTCTTCAAAAGGCTAATAAAAACACCAGCATGTTCATTAGATATGAGATTTAACTCATATGCAGCCTCAACATACTCATAGCAATAAAATACATGCTCATATTTTTCAACAACATCTAACATCAAATAAGTAGAATTCTACCTAGTTGGTACATCAAGAATTAATATGACCTTAGTGGATACACTTACTTCTTCAACACACCTCTTAAAACTTACAAATCTACTTGGAGAAGACTTCACAAACTTACATATAACTCTTATTTTTCTAATAAATAGGTCAATTTCTTTCAATCCATCACTAATAATTAAATTCAAAATATGATCAGAACATCGCATATGCATGCACTCTCCATTCAACAAAGTATGCCCATTCAAAACACTCAGTGCTTTAGCTAAATATGAAATAGCCAAGTTATTAGCACTTGCATTATCCACTATTACACAACAAACTTTTGAAATCCCCCATTCTTTTAAACAATTCTCTAGGGTTACCCCTATGGTTTCACCTTTGTGGAAAGAAATCAAACAAAATGTCAATATTTTTTTATTCAACTCCCACCCTTCATCAATGTAATGAGTTGTCATACACATGTAATTCATATTTTGAATTGATGTCCAAATATCCATAGTAAGTAAAACCATTTGTTTATTTGCAGACGACACACGCTTTAGCTTCTCCTTTTCATCATTAAACACATGCATGCAATATCTAACAATAGTGACACGAGAAGGAATTTTAAATTTAGGTTGAGCATCTTCCATGAACTTCCTAAACCTTTCATTTTCAACAAACTTAAAGGCAAGTTCCTCAATAATTATCATCTTTGCAAGTGCTATTAGAGTTTGCTCTTGATTAAAATCAACAAGTTTCATACTAACTTTATTACGGTCACTCTCACTATCACTTCCAAAAACGATTATCTTTTGCTTTTTATCAACCTGTTTGTGTGGGTTTTTCTTACATTGTTGGAACAAATGTCTTCTCAAGTTAGAGGTTCTTCCATATATAGAACCAGTTGTTGCATATGATGCATTACAATACTTACAATAAGCCCTACCATCTTCCTTCTTAAAAAAATGTTCCCAAACATTAGAAAGGGGTCCAAAAACTTTTTTTTTTTCTTACCTCTACTTGTGCAAATTCAGGATGTTGTCCTTGCCCTTGTTGTGGTGGAGTTTCATGTCCTTGTGGTTGTGAAGGATCCTCAAGGAAATCATTCTAAGAATCAAACTCAAAATAAGTAAAACAATACATGATCCAGGTAAATCAATTTTAAAGAATAAAAAAATATGTTATTGATTTGGAATCTAAAATCAGGAGGTTGCCACTCAAAATAAAATAACTGCATCTTGATAAAAAAAAATCTTGATTTGGATAAATATCCATATCAACACAATATATATTTTCCAAAAACTAAATTAGGGTTTGTGTAAATTAGAAAAAATAACCAAATTTTATCTGGGCATCAAACATATCAACAAATATGAATCCCAATAATCTAACCATAATAGTTACTTTGATACCACATAGAGTTTTAATAATGTTTATTAAAATAAGTGACGCACACAACACACAATTAAAAAATAAGTGGTATATAAAAAGAGTTGTTAATTATGTTGGTTGGTGAAGAAAATTCAAGAGTCAGAAGTGAATGTAAAGAAACATGAAACATGGTTTGTTGTGAAGTGAAGGGATTGTTATCTGCTGACTGAGAAATAAAATGGCACGACATAACACAACAAGTCAGATGATTTTTATAAGGTTTAATTACACATTTAGTCCCTATAGTTTCCAAACTTATCCCTTTTAGTCCCTATAGTTAATAAGTGGATTTTTTAGTCCCTGGAGTTTACCTTTTAAATCCCAAAAGGTCTCTTCCGTTAAAATTCTTTAACACTGTTAAATAATATTTGCCATGGACCTTTTGTATAGCATGAGTTTTTAATTGGGAGGAAACTCAATAATTTTTAAGCGTGCAAAGGAAGGAACTCCCACTTAGAACTCTCACTCGAAACTCCCACTCTCACTTGCACATCAATAGAACACTCATCGGTGACAAGTGTGTTTTCGTTGCTCTTCTCACACCGCACTGACTTTTGGTTGCGTTTTCAATTCTTCTCACTCTCGACCACTCAAAACTCATTGCAATTTTTGTTGTTGTTGAGTATTATTTTTTGGTTGCAGGTAGTTTTGTGCCAACTCGATTGAGATTACCAACGCCATTTGTTTGAAGTTTTAATGTCGATTGTTGAGGACAACGTCAACCACCGAACAACAAGTAAGTTTAGGTTTTTTTATCAAATAAATTTTTGCCCAATTTTCTTGGTCTTTATTTTTTGTTCATTATGTTTTCTTTGTTGTTGAATCATTTTGAAGCTTGTTTAGGGTATTATAGCATGTGACTACATCATCAATCGTTGATTATTGTGCTCATGGTATAGGCTTGTATCCAAACACTTTTTCTATTATTGTATATCACGGTGGTCACTTTGTGAATATACCAACAAAATCACATGGTCTTGAGGAATTATGTTGGGGGTAAAACCTTTCTGATGGGTAAATGTGATCCAAATGATTGGTCATTGCAAGAGGTAACCTTTGATCTTAAACAACACGATTATAAAGGTTCTGTTCAGATTTTCTATCGCCAACTTGGAATAAGGTTGGATAAAGATCTTATTAAAGTTTTAAATGATGATGGAACAAGGAAAATTGTTAAGACTGCTATGGATTTGATTCAAAAACATGTTGAAGTATATATTAATCATACTTCACACATGACAGAGGTAATTTTGTTGACTATTGATGAGGGAGGATGATGCAATCCTCCCAAGGAGGGGACCCATTACCAGAGCCATGGCTAGGAGACTCTAAGAAGATTAGACCAGAGATGCAGGAGAAAGGCCTAGGATTCTCATGAACCTTAGGGTAGATTTTGGGCCCATGGGCTAAGTATGAGCTCACTTATCTTTGTACATCCTAGATTAGGGTTTCATTATTTTTGGGCCTTGTATTTAGGGTTCCATAGTGTATGGAGGGTACCTAGTAATGTAGGATTTTTCAGCCATTGTATTTTAGGGCACCTAGACTAGTTTTTATATTAGTGGTAGTTTTGTAATTTTACATGCATTAAGTGCACTATTTGATGTGTGTGTTGGGAGAGAAATTTAATTGAATTGGGAGAAGCCCAATCCAATTAAATTTTGGACCATCCTAAGAGGGAGGTGAGCATTTGCTAGCTACACCCCATTGCCACATCATATAGTCACACTTTGTGCATATCCTTCATGTTTTACATGCCTCATGACACCTAAGCACACTTAGTGGAGAATCTTGGACTTCATCTTGAATTAGTGGGCTGAACCATAGCTAAAATTTACTAATCATAATTAGTGAAATTTTGGCTCCAAATTTGGCTCCACAAATTCAAATTCAAATTCAAGTGAAATTTGAATAGAAATTCAAATTTCCCTCTAATTTTGTGTGACACTTATAGTGTGTTTGGATGGAGCAATTCACCAGTGGAATTCATTTTTCAAGGAATTTAAAAGAATTCATCATAAAATAGCTTGTTTGGATAGAATATTTGAATGGAGATTTATTTTTTGGTATTTTTATGAATCATTTTGATTGACTAAAACAGTGGGATTTCAAATTCTCTCAAAAAATAAAGAATTTGAAATTCTTTTTTCAGAGATGCTCACTCTAATTCACGTTCTTGCTCTTGACTCTTTCTCGCTCAACACTCGCAACTACAGGTGACCAAAGTTTTTACGGCTGACATTGACATAAGTTGTTTTTCACTGATGTTGGCCGAGGTTTTTTCGGTCAGCCAAAGCTATTTTTTAGCCAATATCGACTATGGTTATTTTTTAGCCGATGTTAGCTGGGGTGTTTTGGTTGATGTCAACTAGATTTTCATAGCCAACATCGGATTTTTTTTTGTTGACATCGACTAGGGCTTTCTGATTGACAATGGTCAGAGCTATTTCTTAACCACATTAGCTAGATTTTTTGGTTGATCTTGGCAAGGTTTTTTCTACTAACACTAGATAGGTTTTTTTGAACGACATCGGGCATGCCTATTTTTAGTCGACATCCACTAGAGTTTTTTCGGTTTACATCGGTTAGAGTTATTTTTTAGCTAACATCAACCAAGGCTATTTTATAGCTGATGTTGGGTAAGGTTTTTTGTCCGACATTGATCAGGGCTATTGTTTACCCAACTTCGACTAGGGATTTTTCGGCCAACATTGACCAATGATGTTTTTTGGCCAACATCGGGTAGGTTCTATTGGTCGACATCGACCAAGCTATTTTTTAGCCGATGTTGGGTAGATTTTTTTGTCAATGCCTGCTAGGATTTTTTAGGTCGACATTGGCTAAAAATAACCTTGGTCAATGTCGTTCTAAAAGACCCTAGTCGGTGTCGACCAAACAAACCCTAGCCGATGTTGGTAAAAAAACCTAGCCAACATTGGCTGAAAAATAGACTCAACCAACGTTAGCCGAAAAATAGCCCCGGTTGACGTCAGATGACAAATATTCATTGCATACTTTGACAAAAAAAACCCTATTTGACGTCGACCGAAAAATAGCATTGGTTGATGTCGGTTTAAAAACATCACTGATTGTGGTCAGGCAAAATAACCCTAGTTAAAATTATCAATATTTTATATTTTTAAATTATTAAAAATTGAAAAATATTTTTTAATTAATATTTCAAAATTAGATTGTGTTTTTTTCTATAAAGTTTAATATTAAAATTTCATCTATTTAAAATATAAAATTGAAATTTTGCATATGGAGGAAATTGAATTGTCATATCCAAACAAAGAATTTAAAATTGAAGAAATTTGAATTGATTTATCCAAACAAAGCATTTGAAAAATGAAAGAGATTAAAATCAAAGCAATTCAAATTCTAGGCATTTCAAATTCCCTGAAATTTTGAAATTCCTGATCCAAACACAAGGTTAGGCTATAAATAGAGGCCTTGTGTGTGCATTTTTTCAACTTTGATCATTTGAGAAATTAGACTTCAAAGTTCAGACCTCATTTGAGGAATAAAATTTGTGCCCCCCTCTCTCCCTCTCCCTCCACTCATCTTCTCCTACCTTCAAGCTCTTATCCATGGCCTCCTATGGTGATGAGCTGGTTCTTGACTTATCTTCTCCTTGAAGTGCCGTCTCCAATCACCTTTCCTCCTTCCCAATTCCGCTGCCATTGATCTTCAAGAAGCAAAGGACTCCATCGATGAAGAAGATCCAAGGCCTACAAGCTCTTCATGGAGCTACATCAGGAAAAGCCATGGTTGAAGGAGATTTGGGGAATGATGTCATTGATGGAATAGACAGTGATGCGGAGGTTGACATGGTTGACTTGGATGATAGGGATAAGGAAACTGATGATGATAAGGGAGATAATGATAATTATGAGGAAAATGATAGTGATGACTTGGATGCTGAATATGATATTGATAAATTAGAATATGATATAGCAAGTGAAGAAGATGATGACTGTTATGCACTTTCTATGGCACAAATTAATGGAGAAGATATATCAATAGAACCAGTTTCCAAGAGATTTCAACCTCATGAAATGGGAAGAGATTTTAATTTTGAGGTTGGTATGGAGTTTGATTCAATTAGTCAGTTCAAGGAAGCCATCAAAGAATATGCAAACCTGCATGGTTTTGGGGGTGAAATTCAAGAAAAATGACAATTTTCGATGTAGGGTGATTTGTTAGAATGGTTGTGAATGGGTGGCATATGTGAGTAAGGTTGGTGGATCAACAAAATATAGAATGAAGACTTACAATTAAAAGCACACATATGTCAGGTCTGATAGTGGTAAATTGGCATCAAGTAAATGGATTGCAGAAAAATTGATAGAACCTTTGAAGTATACCCCTAACATGTCAACTAATGCAGTGATTCAAAAAGTCAGTGAAAGCTATTGTGTAAAAATATCTAGTAAGAAGACATATTGGGCAAGAAGGATTGCAAAGGAAAAGGTGCAAGGAAATTATGTAGAATTCTGGTCAAAGCATATGACTGGTTGATGCAGCTAGACCTAGGAATTGGGAGAAGCCCAATCCAATTAAATTTTAGAGGGGGAGGTGAGCATTTGCTTGCTACACCCCATTGCCACATCATATAGTCACACTTTGTGCATGTCCTTCATGCTTTACATGCTTTCATGACACCTAAGCACACTTAGTGGAGAATCTTGGACTTGGTCTTGGATTAGTGGGCTGAGCCATATCTGAAATTCACTAATCATAATTAGTGAAATTTTGGCTCCAAAATTTGGCTCCACAAATTCAATTTCAAATTCAAGTGAAATTTGAATAGAAATTCAAATTTCCCTTCAATTTTGTGTGACATTTAGGTTATAAATAGAGGCTATGTGTGTGCATTTTTCAACTTTGATCATTTGAGAATTAAACTTCAAAGTTCAGACTTCTTTGGAGGCACTAAATTTCATGCTCTTCTCTTCCTCTCCCTTCATTCATCTTCTTCTACCTTCAAGCTCTTATCCATGTCTTCCTATGGTGGTGAACTTCTTCTAGACTCATCTTCTACTTGAAGTGGCGTCTCCATTCATCTTTCTCCTTCTCCATTCCACTGCAATCATACCTCAAGAAGCAAAGGAATCCATTGATGAAGAAGATCCAAGGCCTACAAGCTCTACATGGTGCTACATCATGTGGTATCAAGAACATCTTCATCTAGGTGATGTTTTTTTCTTCCTCTATCTTTTTGTTCGGTTAATTCACTTTAATTCCTTGTTATTCATCTTATTCTCCATGTATATCCTCCATAATGAAATCCTAATATGTACAAAGATAAGTGGGCTCATACTTAGTCCATGGGCCCGAAATCTATCCTAAGGCTCATGAGAACCCTAGGGCCTTCTCTTGCATCTCTGGCCCAATCTACTTGGAGTCTTCTATCCAATGCCCTTGTGGGGTAGGATTGCATCATTTAATTTCATGAAATGTTTGACTATGTGACGATTATATCTAAGTTTGTAATGTATTTTGTAGGCATGTGGTGGCAACAATGTTTGACTGTAGACTTTGTTCATCCATATTATCACGTGAATACTTATATAAACTGTTATGCGCCCACTTTGTTCATCCATTATGGAACCAATTAATGGAGAAGATATATGGCAGCAAATTGGACTTCCAACTGTCTTACCCCTATAAGTTAGAGTTCTAATTGACAGACCTAAGAAGGCTAGGAGAAAAGAAAATGATGAAGCACCAAAACCTCGTAAGCTAAAGAGGACAAATACATCTTTGAGGTACGGCAGGTGTGGCACATTTAGGCATAACAAAAGGGTGTGTCAAAACATGACAATCCCTAAACCAAATCCTTCTCCAAAGAAACCTAAAGCTGCTACATAAACAAAGAAGAAAAGCACAACCACAAAATCAAAGAAAAAAGAAACACCTACCACATCAATTGTTACTACTTCAATGAGTCAACAAACCCAACCCTCCAGCACTCAATAATCTCATACTTAGTCATCCAAAACAAGCAACATGCACACTCAAAAATCTCAAACCCAGGCATCGACAACTACTAAAGGAAACTTTAGGCCTAAACTACAGATCAAGAGTAAAGGCCTCCAATGGAAGGGAAAGCAAGCCATCACCCAACAACAATTGCAAGATGCTGTGAAGAATGAATCTGGGAAGAAAATTGATTGAAATTTTAGATGGTCATTGTGTTTTACTTTTTGAGAAAGATAGATACTTGTATTGTGGGGTGTTACTTTTTTGTATTTAAGTGTGGTTTGCTGCCCCCACATGGCTTGCATAGCGTTTAGGGACCACTATGTAATTGGCTTGCATATTGTTTTTTGTCTTTTATTATTATCACACTCCAATCTTGTTTAGGGGCCAATGAATGACTTTACTATTCTATCAATTGTTCACATTTTATCTTTCAATTATGTTCAATGTTGGCAAATTCTTCAGCATTGGATTCAACATAAAATAAACATTTCATTAACTTCAATAAACTGGTTACATTACACTACAGTACAATGACTTTCTTCCAAATCTAAAATACCAAATATTACTAGCTGTTGTGCTACACTTGTTTACCTATAAATTGAGAAACAAGAACACTGAACATTACAAACAAAAAAGGCCCTAAGAATAACATGACAACATCTTCAAAACATCAATCTTTTTCTTCAAGTCCACAATAACTTGTTCATGTTATTCTATCAATTGCTCCACATGTTCAGACCTTGCCTTATCCATCCACTAGAAATAGCCACAACTCCAACTCTCTTGTAAAACATAACCTATACAAATTACAAAAACCCAAAATAGAACCCTATACATTAAATAAAAGTTAGAATTGAAAAGCAAATGCCCTGTAATTTGGGCATGTGAAGAATCTACACCCAAAATTCCTTTAAGTTTGTGACATAAACAACCTTAACCTCTTTTCACACTCGCAATAAATCAACCTTGATTGGCTCCTCCTACTACCTAATGAACTGCCTTCATCTTCCCTTAAAGAAGAAAAATGACACATCTGGTTTTCAGTTGGTTGCAACGATGGACGGCTTAGGCCAGGCAAAGCTCCTTCGTTGCGCTTGGTTGAAGCAAATTGTGCCTCCAGCAGTGATGTCTCATTGTCAGTTGTTAATTGCTGGTTGAGGAGAAAATGGACACCATAAAACCCTAAAATCATACCGGGACCAGCGGTCAACGTGGCAAACATTATTTAATGGTGTTAAAGAATTTATCGGTAGAGACCTTTTGGGAATTGAAAGATAAACTCCAGGGACTAAAAAATCCAGTTATCAACTATAGGGACTAAAAGGGATAAGTTTGGAAACTATAGAGACTAAATGGGTAATTAAACCTTTTTATAACTATTCAAAAATTAGGTTAAATTCAAATTTTAGTCCTATATAAGAAAAAAAGAGTTTTTGATTTTATCCCAATACGAGAAAATATTTTAAAATTAGTTATTGTTATATATAAAAAAATAGGATAATAATTTGACGAATTTTATGAGTTATTTTTTTAACGAAAGTATTTTTATTTTAAAAAAATCTTCAACTAACTTTTTTTTATGGATTTTCCTTATCTCTTTCTATCCTTTCCATTTTTTTAAAGTTTAATTTCAATATTTTTTTTAAAAAAATTATCAATTATTAATTTCAATACAAGTTATTTATCATAAATTTTACTTCTTGCGGTGATGAGGTGGATTTATCTCCCAACTTATTAAATTGTTACTATTTTATTAAAAGCACTAAAGCATATAATGTATTACCATACCTTCCTTGATTGTCAAATTATTTATTTAGTTTTTAATATATATATATATATATATATATATATTAAAATTTATATTTTAATTACGGGTTCATGGATCGGTTCAATGGGTTAATAGATCTATAAATCTAAACTCATGACCCAACCCGTAATGAACAATTTTGATCAGTTCGGTTCGATTTTGACCCGAATACATAAATGATTCAACCCAAACTATTCAGATCAATTTGGATAAGTTCGAGTTCGCGGGTGTCCCATACCCGTGAACACCCCTATCTAGAACAAGATTAGACTTTGGAGTGTAAATGATGTCAACAATTGATACTATACTTACCCATTTACTTATCCTTTCCTTTTAAAATTAAATATTCATGTGCTAAGTTTAGGTTTAAAATCACGTTTGGTCACCTGCTAGGAATAATTAGTGATAAAAATGGATAAGAGAGTTTGTGTCCAACCTATAGTTCAACCCACATCAGATTCAAGCAAAATCAAATTATTTGTGTTGTTGCATGAAATCAAATTGATGATATTGGCTTCAAGCTACAACATGATTCTAAAATAATTTTCAAGTGATTGACGTTAGAAAGGGATATATGCTTTCTAACAATGGATTCTCAAGTCACTCCAAAAAGTACTTGGTGTAGATGTAGTTAACCAATAACTAACTTGAAAATAAAAAGGAAAAATGGTAAAGAGATTTGAAAAGAACTAGAAATAACAAAAGGCTTTTAAATTGTGAAAAGCTAATAATTGAAAATATGATAAATTGATTTGAATTTGAGTTGAAGGTCCTTTTTTAGTTGCAATTTTGAATATTTATAGACTAATAGACCGATCCACATAAATCAGGATCTTATCACTAAAAAACAGTTTCGCCCACTACTCTTCATTGCTCCTAAAGTCTAGGAATCATATGTTCTCTAATCGCTCCACTCGGCTTTGATCTCGTCAATCCCTATCTTCAACTGCTAACAATCTTTTCTTAACCAATTAGGCTTCCATCAATATAAAGGCCCAATACTTACCCTCAAATCAGCCTCCAATATCAGCACCTCCTATGCCTTTGGCAACCAATCGATTTCTCAAAAGGGATCCTTATCTAATTGTATTTAACTTTCCTTAAGTTACCAAATTTCTAAATTTCGATACCAACAAATGCCACCAAACATTTATCAATTGATTTCATGAAGTTGAAATATGTTATCATTACAAACCACTTTATCCTTCGTTACCGTAAAGGACATTTAATTTCAAAATTTGAAACGGTAACAAACTCTTCACCTGCCCTTTTTTAATTTCAAACTATCTTTATCTTTCATTAAAACTTGATCAGTTTTACTTTTTCGATTACTATTTTTTTTCTTTAAATCACCCTCAATCTATCTTGATTCTCTTCCACTAACACTCAGAACCCATCCTTTACGTGATCCTTCTTCTCAACCCTAGCATTCATTGACATCAATTTCAAAGTTACCAACTCCAACATCCCCATGGATCACGAAGATGGTGTCAATGCTCTTAACTTAGAAACCCTTGATGATGTCGACCAACTTTATGATGGTCTAACGATGGGTCCCATTCTCAAATCAAATGGATTATCCATTCTCCAACCTTCTACTTTCTCCTTGGCTGAGGGTGATGCTTTTCTTAACAGTTTATTCTATTCAACTGAAATTCCTTTGCCCATCAATGCTGAGAATTACTGTTTGGCCAAACTTCCTCCCTAAGTCCAAGCATGGTCGCACACAATTCATACTACTTGGTGTGATAAGGTTTTGATAGAAAAAGAAGACGATTGGAAACAATGAGGTATTTATGAAATGATTTATTTTCCTCAATAAGAAATTACCCCTAATTGGTCATTACTCTTCATATTCATGAGCTTCAGGTAGACTGGTGTGAATGGGTTTGTTTTCCCCTTTAGCATGATGAGTCCAACTCTTTGAGGTGTCCAATGGTGTAGGGCTTCTTGTTTGGGGAGAAGAGTTACCTGCTTTGAAATATTTGGCTAAAAAAGACCTAGACATCACATACTCTCATGCTGGTAGTTGATTTGGCACCTTTATTAATGCTAATGTGAAAAAGGTTGGCCTTGTTACTGATGTCAAACACGCTGCATTCCTTATCTACCAATATAGTAGACATTTTGTTTTCACATATGCTAAAGCCATAGTTAGTTAGTCAATTTGACTTGGTATGTGTTTTGACATTATCAACACATATTCATTAATACTACTTCTACAAAGAACCAAATCCATTCCTTCTCTTTCCAAAACCAAACGAAGGAAGATGATTTCTTGGAGGATGAAGATGATGCTAAAGAGGTATCCCTTTATTTTTATTGACTACTTCCCTTATCTATCAAACTTCTTGTAGCTATTCATTCACTTTTTCAGGAAAACATTCATGTCAATACCATAACTCTAGATGTTATAGAAAAGGAATAAGAAGAGAAGAATGATGATTTCATGCAAAATCCTCTTTTTGTTGATTCTGAGGCTAGTGGTGAACCACACCTCTTCATACCCCTGTTTTGGCTGCACGCATTTCACAAGTTCTTCCTCAACCTTCAGCAACAATGAATCCTTCTCATTCGACTATCCTTGCTATTTTTGATAAATAGGTAGTTCAATACTGTTGGACCTTGTGGCCTCAATAATCTTAAGAGGGATAGGCTTAGAATGCAGAAGAAGCAACAACAATCAATTTAATAATGTTCTATAAACATGCAAGGCAAAATTGATTGCAATAACATAAATGAGATAAGGGAAGAGAGAATGCAAACATAATTTTATACTGGTTCGGCCACTTCCCGTGCCTACGTCAAGTACTCAAGCAACCCACTTGAGATTTCCACTATCTTTGTAAATTCCTTTTACAAAGTCTGAACCACACAGGGACAACCCATCCCTTGTGTTCAGATGCTTTACAACAAGAGACTTACAGTCTCTTAACCAATCTCATTGAATAAGAAGAATGGAAGAAGAATTCTCTCTTCAAGAGAAGAATATTACAATGAAGATCATGTAAGAATCCTTATAGATTTTGCAAGTGTTTGGTCAAGGATTTCTTTTGAGAGAGCATTTGACAACGAAGTTCTTTTGGAATCTCTCTCATTGTCTTTTGAGAGGATAAGACATTTTTGCCAAGCAAAACTCTCTCAATCTTTTGAGAGGATAAAACATTTTGATCAATCAAAACTCTCTCATAAAATTTGTGCCCAAGTCACTTATTTATAGGCCTTTGATGGCCATTCACAAATCTAATGAAAAGAAGTGTCTGTTGGCAGATTTTCTAAAAACTTTCCACTAGTAATCGATTACAATGTTTGTGTAATCGATTACACAGTTATAATTTGAAGGGTTATGACTTTTGAATTTGAATTTCCAAAGTTCCGTTGCTGGTAATTGATTACAGACATATGGTAATCGATTACATGTTGAAAATTCAAATTCAAAACATTTTTCAACAGCTATTTCTTAACCCTGTCTTCTGGTAATCGATTACACTTCCTGGTAATTGATTACCAGAGCCTTCCATGTCTTGAAAGCACTTTGTTTTAAGGCAAGGCTTGGTCTTTAGTGAATCTTGAAACAAGGCTTTGTTTGTTGAAGCAATCTTGAATCATTCTTGAAGCAAATGCTTATCATTTGAAGCAGCCTTGTTTGGTTCTTCTTTGGCATCATCAAAATCATGTATGCATACATTCACAAATACTTCATGTCGCCACCTATTATTCCCTCCATGTCGATTGACACTTCACCAATTCAAGCTTGCTGGGATCGCATTAAGCAAGCTCTGGAACAAGACGTTCCCACTACTCATGATGAAGTGAAAAATATCAAGATGCCCCTTTTGAAAATTTTTCATTCAGCTAATCTTTTGGCATCTTAGAAGGTTGTATTCTCTGTTACGGCGAGGAAGTTAATTGAACTGCCTTAAATCATGTTAAACATAAGCATAAACACAATTTGGCTTCCTCTAACCTGAAACATCTCATAGATCTTCAAATTTAGAAAACTAAATATTTTGCCACTTTCGAAAGGATGAATGAAGAGAGAACTCAACAAAAAATATACAAACTCGACTTAATGAAAGGGATGTAGAATTACCTGCCACTTTTGAACAAATTTAGAAGGAATTGGATGAAATCAATCCTCAAATTCAAGAAATAAATGATATGCCTAACGCTTCAATCGATCAACATGTTTGTCTCTTCAAACAAGCGACTGGCATCAATATTGAACTTAGCTTGATGCTTCATCAAAAGGAAGCATTGGAAATTGACTTGAGACTAGGTGAAGAAGGGCTTACTGAAGGTTTGAAGCCAAACCGTCAGTCGATCCAGTGAATAAGATAACCACTTCACCAGCAGCCAGTCCAAGTACTTCTCGATTTTGTGGCAACCAATGACACTACTTTTGTTGTCAATCCTTGACTTTCAATGGTTTTTCTTATTTTGGTAGCTATAGTGGCTGGCTTGTAGCAACTTTTGAATAATTTATTTTTTATATTCGGTCCATATGGAAGAATAATGACCTTTTAAGTATTTTCCATTAATACTCATGTTTAAATCTTTATCATTGACTTCCATGATCTAAGATGAACCATTCTCTAGCACCTTGCTTACTATGTATGGCCCTTTCGAGTTTGGTGACCATTCACCTAACTATGAATCGTGAAATCCTAAAGGCAAAATAGATTTCCAAACTAGATCTCCTTCCAAAAAGGATTTAGGCTTTACATGCCGATTGTAAACCTTTTCGACTCTAGCCTTATTTACGAGAATGTTTTCCAAGGCCATAAGTCTATCCTTGCTTACCAAATCCAATTTAGTTAACAAAGCCTCATTATAACAATTGGCATCTAAAAGGTATTGTCTCACCACCCTCAAAGATTTAACATTTATTTCTAATGGCAAAATGACATCTTGTCCATATGTCAACCAAAATGGTGTAAAACCAGTAGCTTTACATCTTGTACCTCGACATGCCCATAAAACATCTTATAACAATTCATGCCATTTTAGAAGTTTTTCTTCCACATTTTTCTTAATCATATCGATCAATATCTTGTTGGTTGCCTCAACTTGGCCATTGACTTGTGCATAATAAGGTGCTGAATAAATCAACTTAATTCCAAACTGTTGCAAAAACGCAACCATTTTTTCTCCTATAAACATGGTTCCTTCATCTCTTGTTCTCAGTCAAACCCAAGTAGATGTACCCTCTACTTGTATCACAAAGGATGTACCCTCCAATGTGTTAAGACAAAGATCTCAGGCGGTTAAACCTTTGAAACTTTGTGAATGGGGATACAAAAGAATTCTCAGGCGGTTAGTCCCTTGAAATCTTTTGTATATGGGAAAAGGAAGAATCAAAAGAATTCTCAGACTGTGTCGTTTTGAATTCTTTGACAAGGGAGAAGGGAGACACAAAAGAATTCAGGCGGTTAGTCCTTTGTTCTTTTGGAAAAGGGAGAAGAGAGACACAAAAAGAATTCAGGCGGTTAGTCCTTGGCGAATTCTTTTTGGCAAAGGGAGAAGAGAATGAAAAGGATGAATAGCACAAGTTTTTCAAGGTTTGGAAAACTAGAAAACTTTGGAAAGCTTTTGGCAAAAGGAAGAAGAAGAGGAAGTTCAAAGAGACTCAGAAATCAATGTGGAAAAATTGCTTGTGTAAAGAATGAATTGGAAAAGATAGATGTGTAGAATGATTGATTGAAATGAATGATTGAATGCAAAACAAAACCTTGCTTTTATAGACTCTTCATGTCTGGTCAAGAAAACCATTAGAAGAGTTATGACTTTTAGAAAACCTTAAAACCAATTTGAAAAAGTCAAAAACTATTTGGTAAACAGGTTTTGAGAAAAATC
Source organism: Glycine soja (assembly GCF_004193775.1). Taxonomy (NCBI): domain Eukaryota; kingdom Viridiplantae; phylum Streptophyta; class Magnoliopsida; order Fabales; family Fabaceae; genus Glycine; species Glycine soja. The sequence continues at coordinate 32,041,374 of NC_041003.1, forward strand.
CATGTGCTACTCAGTTTTTGAAAAAACTTTTTCAAAAATTATCATTGGTAATCGATTACCAAATCAGTGTAATCGATTACACAAAGCTTTTTTGTGAAAGAATGTGACTCTTCACATTTGAATTTGAATTTCAACGTTCAAGCACACTGGTAATCGATTACCAAAACATTGTAATCGATTACAGCCTTTTGAAATCAATTGGAACGTTGTAAATTCAGTTGAAAACTTTTTTGAAAACCATTTTGCTACTGGTAATCGATTACAATATTCTGGTAATCGATTACCAGAGAGTAAAAACTCTTTGGTAAACAGGTTTTGAGAAAAATCCATGTGCTACTCAGTTTTTGAAAAAACTTTTTCATACTTATCTTGATTAATTCTTCTCTTGATTCTTGAATCTTGAGTCTTGAATCTTGATCTTGATCTTGATTCTTGGAAGCTTGAACCTTGAATCTTGATTCTTGATTCTTGAAATCAAATTTCCTCTTGAACCTTGAAATGTTCTTGATTCAATCTTGAACATCTTGAACTCATTCTTTGATTCTTGAGATCATCATCTTTGTTATCATGAAGTGTACTTGACCTTTGAGCTTTTTTTCATCACCTTTGTTATCATCAAAACTTCTTTGAATCAATCTTGATTCATCATGAAGCTTGCTTCTACAGTTTCCAGATCGATGAGCTCCACATATCCCTTATAGACTTCTCCTATTACTTTTAAAGCCTTTTCCTTGTTAATGCATTTGATAAGAATTCCATTGGCAGATCTTCGAAATAAAGCATCATCAAGTATTATGTATTTCAATGTTTTTTGCTTTATCCTTATGTCTACTTTTTTTAGGGATCTTGTAGATACCGAATTAATTCATGTTGCCAAAGATCTAATTCTCAACATTCAACACCAGACAACCGACTAAGGGATATTCCTCTAGCTGAATATCTACATCCAACGATTTATACCCCGAAGCTCCTTGGGCTAACTCGTTGGCTTCTTCATTTTGATCTCTTAATACAAAAGCAATCATTACACAATCAAACCTTTGTAATAATTTGTTCACCAGTTAAAACCTTTTCAACAACTCACCATGCTGACATTTATATATTCCTTTCAATTGTTTGATCACCAATTGAGAATCTCCAGTATGTGTACATATTGAGCTCCCATGGTAATCAACACTCTAAGTCCCAAAACCAATACTTCATATTCGGCTTGATTATTAGTAGAATTTAGAGCAAGCTAATTCACAAATCGATATACATTTCCTTTAGGATTTATAACTTTAACTCCCACACTAGCACCTTCCTTTGTCTTAGATCCGTCAAACATTAACACCCAAGGCTATAAACTGATATAATTATTCATTTCAGCAACAACATCCTCTATTTCAACAAATCGATGTTTAACTAGAAAATTGGCTAACACTTGACCTTTAATGATGCACAAAGGGTTTAAATCAAAGCAAAAACACTTAGTTTCAAGACCCATTTCATTAATCATCCTTGTAATACCAGCCGATTTGATAAATGTCTAATTATGTCTATCTCGCATAGCACCAATACCTCCCTTGACATTAAATAATATTCAAGTTTATTACAAGCGTGATATAAAGATAAGCATAGCTTTTCTATTGGAGTATACCTAGTGTTAGCATCTTTCAACAACCAACTTAGGTAATACACTACCCTTTCGGTGTCGTCATCAACATCCTGAGCTAAAAGGCAACCAATAGATTCCTCAGCAGTTGATATGTATAACTTTAAAGGCTTCCCAAGTACAGGCAACATCAATACAAGTGGGTTTGTCAATGCATGTTTAATCTACTCAAAAGCTTTTTTATGCTCTATCTCCTATTTGAATGTATTAGCATCTTTTAGCTTCAACAATGGTGAAACAACCTTTATCTTTGTTGCAGAATTGGCGATAGATCTCCGCATGAAATTGACCTTCCAATCAAACTCTGGATCTCCTTATTGTTTTGAGGTGGCCTCGCTTCCAATACTACTTTATCTCTATTTTTGTCTACCTCGATTCCTCTTTCATGTTGATACTCCAAAAGCTCATTTCTCAGAATTCATTTTAAGTTTATGAAACTTCATCCTTAATAGAGAATATTCCAAATCGCCCAAGTGTTCCTCAAAATCGGTTGACTTCACAACCACATCATCAATGTAAACCTTCATCGATTTGCCTACCCATTCATGGAAAATAGCATCGATAGCCTGTTGATAAGTAGCTCCTGCGTTCTTCAAACTAAACGAAATTACCCACTATTCATAGATCCCAAGCATTCTTGGACACCAAAAAGCATTTTTTGCTATATCCTCTTCTGCTAAATATATCTAATTATATCCAGAATGACCATCTACGAATGTAAAGATCCCATGGTTGGATGTTGAATCAACTAGCATATTTGAAATCAACATTACATACTCATCTTTTGGCATGGCAAGATTCAAATCTCTAAACTCAATAAATACCCTAAGCTTTCCATTCTTTTTCACCACTAGAACTATAATAGATAACCATTTAGGATATCTTGCTGATGAACCATGCCTTCAAATATTTTTCCACTTCAACATTAATTTGAGGAATCAATTATGGGTTAAACCTCCTTGGATAACCCATGTCTTTCATGCATGTAACTATGAGGCTTAAAACCCGATTTAAAACCCATGTCCTTGAATGTAACTATGAGGTTTAAAACCCGATTTAAGTGGCAATCGATGTTCTACTAACTCTCGAGATAACCCATGTCTTTCATGATAATCCCATGTGAAGCAATCATGATATGTTTTCGTAAGCTCCACTAATCGCTCCTTTATTCCTTATTTAATAAACCACTCACTTTTATCATATGAGGTTTGTCACTTGTGTTGAGATTTACTTCTACCAATGGACCTTGAGCTTTAAATGGAGGAATCTACCTTCAAATCAGTTGACCTACTTCACTCGTTATTTGGGCAGCATGCCCCCCAAGACTTGTAATAGGTGTGTCTTGATTCATGACTATCTCTTGCTCTTCTTCTTCGTTAGATAAATATGAATCAACCAACTTATTTCCTAAATGAAACACAACTAACCAATTTAACAGATCCAACATTACCTCTTTGTCACGTATCATGGATTACAAACTGCTAAAGCTATGGGATTGGCCAATGTTTTAATCTCAAAGCCTTTCCTAGTCAAGTTAGAAGCCATCCATGATCCTTATTCATATGATCCAGGCACTTGTATTGACTTCATATAGGAGGACTGATAAATAGCTTCAGCCATATATACCTCCGCTTCAAATGGAATTTGCATCATTTCTATCTAATCTGTAGAAGCAAAGCTTCATGGTGAATCAAAGGTGATTCAAAGGTGTTTTGATGATAACAATGATGATGACAAAGGTGATGACAAAAAGCTCAAAGATCAATCAAAGAACAACTCAAGTGAATCAAGAACAATTCAAGAGTTCAAGATAAGAATCATGAAGAATTCAAGACTCAAGAAGAAAGTCTAGAGACAAGAATCAAGATTCAAGGTTCAAGATCTCAAGAATCAAGATCAAGATTCAAGACTCAAGATTCAAGAATAAGGAGAAGACTCAATCAAGATAAGTATTAAAAAGTTCTTTCAAAACTTTGAATAGCACATGAGTTTTTAACAAAACCTTTTACCAAAGAGTTTTTACTCTCTGGTAATCGATTACCATATTGTTGTAATCGATTACCAGTAGCAAAATGAGTTTGAAAAAGTTTTCAAACTGAATTTACAACGTTCCAATTATTTTCAAAAAGCTGTAATCGATTACAATGTTTTGGTAATCGATTACCAGTGCCCTTGAACGTTGAAATTCAAATTCAAATGTGAAGAGTCATATCCTTTCACTTAAAAGCCTTGTGTAATCGATTACACTAATTTGGTAATCGATTACCAGTGACTGTTTCTGAATAAATCAAAAGATGTAACTCTTCAAAAGGTTTTTGACTTTTTCAAATTGGTTTTAAGTTTTTCTAAAAGTTATAACTCTTCTAAATGGTCTTCTTGACTAGACACGAAGAGTCTATAAAAGCAAGGCCTTGTTTTGCAAATTCAATTAATTTTCATTCTTTCAATCTTGAATACTTTTCCAATCATTTCATTACAATCCTTTACAAGCCTTGAATCTCTTTGAACTTCTTCTTCTTCTTTGTACCAAAAGCTTTATGAAGTTTTCTGGTTTTCTAAACCTTGAAAGCTTGTGCTATTCATCTTTTCATTCTCTTCTCCCTTTGCCAAAAAGAATTCGCCAAGGACTAACTGCCTGAATTCTTTTTGTATCTCTCTTCTCCCTTTTCCAAAAGAACGAAGGACTAACCGCCTGAATACTTTTGTGTCTCCCTTCTCCCTTGTCAAAGAATTCAAAATGACACAGTCTGAGAATTCTTTTGATTCTTCCCATTCCCTAATACAAAAGTGTTCAAAGGAATAACCGCCTGAGAATTCTTTTGTATCCCCATTCACAAAGTATCAAAGGTTTAACAGCCTGAGATCTTTGTCTTAACACATTGGAGGGTACATCCTTTGTGGTACAAGTAGAGGGTACATCTACTTGGTTTTGACTGAGAACAAGAGAGGGTACATCTCTTGTGGATCAGTTCTAGTGGAGGATACATCCACTAGGTTAAAAAGAGAATAAGGGAGGGTACATCCCTTGTGGATCTTTGCTTGTAAAAGGATTTTTACAAGGTTGAAAGAAATCTCAAGGACCGGAGGGCGCTTGGGGACTGGATGTAGGCACGGGTTGTTGCCAAACCAGTATAAAAACTCTTGTGTGTTTGTTTCCTTCTTCCCTACTCTTTTACTTTCCGCTGTACATTTAATTTCCGCTTTTACTTTCTGTTAAGTTTATCTTCTACTCCTCATTCTCTCAACAATTTAGTAAAAGCCTTAGAAGAGTAATTTTTAATTAGTAAAGGTTTAGGAATAATTAATTCAACCCCCCCTTCTTAATTATTCTGAGGCCACTCGATCCAACAAGTGGTATCAGAGCAGGTTTCTTGTAGAATGGCCTCCTCAAATCCCTTGTTTCATGAAGGAAATTCCATTCACAGACCACCCATTTTCAATGGTGAGGGTTACCATTATTGGAAAACCCGCATGCAGATATTCATTGAAGCCATAGATCTAAATATATGGGAAACAATAGAATTAGGACCACATATACCCACTATAGTAGATGCAAGCACAAGCACTACAACCCAAAAAACTAGAGATCAATGGGCAGAAGAAGATAGGAGAAAAATCCAGTAAGATCTCAAAGCCAAAAATATCATCACTTCAGCCCTAGGGATAGATGAATACTTTAGAGTGTCAAATTGTACTAATGCCAAGGATATGTGGGATACTCTCCAGTTAACCCATGAAGGAACCACAAATGTAAAAAGGTCTAGAATAAATACCCTTTCCCATGAATATGAATTATTTAGGATGAACCCAAATGAAAATATCCGTAGTTTGCAAAAGAGATTTACACATATAGTAAACCATCTTGCATCTTTAGGAAAAATCTTTCCTAATGAAGATTTAATTAATAAATTCTTAAGATGTTTAAGTAGGCAATGGCAGCCCAAGGTAACTGCTATTTCTGAAAGCAAAGATCTCTCTTCCATGTCTCTTGCCACTTTATTTGGTAAATTGCAGGAACACGAGATGGAACTTCAACGCCTCAATCAGAATGAAGAAAATGACAAAAAGAAGAGAAGCATAGCCCTTAAAGCCTCATCTTCAATACAAGAAGAAAACGAAGAAGAAGATTCAGATGATGAAGAACATTTTTCTTTCTTTGTTAAGAAATTTCAGAAATTCATCAAGAAAAGAAGAATTGACAAGCGTCAGAATTTCAATAATGGAAGAAAATCCCAAGATGATTCTCAAGTCCTTAGGTGCTACAAATGCAATCAAATTGGTCACATCAAGGCCAATTGTCCGTCAAATGAAGAATAGTCGAAGAAAAGTGAAAAGAAAAGATTTGACGAAAGAAGAACTAAGAAAGCATACATTGCATGGGATGACAATGATTCATCCGATGGTTCAAAAAAGGAGATTAATATTCTAACCAAAGATTATGAAAGTGATGAGAACATCTCTCAAGGATGAAAAACAAGGAGAAAAAGCATGATGCTCATCTTTGAAGATCTAGACACTTCAATCCTGAAAAAGGTAATATCAAAACCATTATCTTATTAAAATTTCTCTTAAAGTTGAAATTTTTATTCAAACAATTTGATTATGATGACTAAAAATTCTTTATTTGTTTGTCTTTTGATTGTTTGAAATCATCAGTATATTTGCTTGATTGATTTCATCCTATTTGCATGAAATATTCATTCATTTATTTTTTAAAAAAATCAATATTCTTCATACTTGTGTTTTGATTGTTTTTGATAAAATTGATTATCTTCATGTTTTAAATATTTTGGATGACATGATATGTAAATTACATGATTGAAAATTATTCATAAAGTATTTTCAAATATAGTATTTTCAAATATAGTTTTCAAAACTTCTTCTCTCCTAGAAAGCCTTCTGTTTTTGTTTTCTGGCTAAAATAACCACTGGTAATCGATTACCATAATAGTGTAATCGATTACAAGCAGTTATTTCTGGCAAAGTTGCTCTCTGGTAATCGATTACCATATTTGTGTAATCGATTACGACGTGTCCATGCACCTATATATTCAAATTTCAAATTCTAAAACCTGCAACCTTTCTCTCTCTCGAAAACCCTCGACCCCAATTTTTCTTTCAGCCATATCTCACTCAATTCTTGTCCAAATCACTCCCCGCAAAGCCCAAACTTCATCTTTTTTCAATCTCTTTCATTTGAACCAATTGAAATCCCGAAAAAAACTCCTCAAATGGCGGAACCATCAAAAAAGCGGAAAGGAACCTCGAGTCAGAGTCAGCGGCATTCAGGGTCACAAGAAGCCCTAATTCCTCCTTCCATTCCCTCTGGATCATTATTCTCATCAGAGGAACAGCGTATATGGTACACAAACCTCTTTTCCTATCGTTCCATTGTAGACCCAAAATTCACAAATATGGAGTTCTTCTCAAATGAGAATTTTGAATGCTTCCAAGCATTTGAAAACTCCAATCTTATTCCATTCATGTCTCTGAAATTACCTGTCTATTCTGAATTAGTCAAAACTTTCTATTCTAATTTAGAAATCCATGAAGGTACCCTAATGTCTGAAGTTTATGGGATTAAGATGGTCATTGACCAATCCCTATTTTATGATTTAACAAAATTGCCTAGTGAAGGTGTACCTTTTGAGGGTGCACTGATTAATGATTGGAAATTCGATTTTTCTGTGCATGATGTCCGCCAGTTGGTTTGCACCAACCAAGCGGATATGACCGGAAGGCTTCTTGCCGGTTCATTGGGTTTTGAGAGCCGCATCCTCCATTAACTTATTGTTCGCATCTTACTCCCTAGATCTTCAAACCTTGCTCAAGTTTCTGAAGAAGATATCATTGTCATGTAGGCCTTTCATAAAGGTTTAGAAATTGATTGGGCACACCTTGTTAAATATTGCATGCATAAGGCATTGCGATGAATGCCCCATTGCCTTATCCTCATCTTGTTACCCTTTTCCTTCAACACTTCAACATCCCTCTTGATTCTGAACCTTAGGTTCCTATCAAGAGATCATTCCTTATAGGCGCTTCAGTCATAGCATCCTTTGGTTATATAAAGGATCATGAGGGCTCTTGGGTGAAGAAGGGTGCTAGAAATGTTGGTGAAGAAGGACACGAAGGAGAAGATTCATCTCTTCTTTCGAAGATTTTGGAAAGGTTTGATGGTCTTCAAACCTTTGTTGGTGAGAGGTTTGATACTTTGGAATTGCAAGTGGATATGCGCTTCAATGAAATGGAGTCAAGAATGACAAAAGTTGAAGAAGATGTATCTTACATTCGGTCAAGCTTCGATCTTCCACCACCACCGCCACCATCATCTTAGAATTATATTTTAATATTATTATTACTACTTTGATTTTCAGCCTTGTATTTTGGTTATATTATTATGGTATTTGAACAATTTACTATTTCCTTATTTGCATGGTATGTTTGGACCAATATTAAGTATGTTATTTGACTATGTGAAGTTTATAATTAATCTATTCATGGTTGCTTGCTTCATGGTTTTCATGGTTCTTGCTTCTTGCTTCATGATTTGGTTGATATTTTTTCATGAACATTGTATGAATGTTTAGTTATATTTTAATACGCATTTTGGCTTTTTGTTGATGCCAAAGGGGGAGAGAAATGGGATTAAATCAAGAACTCACATGAGTAATTAATTTAATTTTAAGATAAGCATAAATTCAAAAACAAAGGGGGAGAATTTATGAGAGTGATCGACTAGGAAAAAGTGTGTGTGTGTTTCTTGATTTCAGAAGTTGTCATCATAAAAAAGGGGGAGATTGTAGAAGCAAAGTTTCATGGTGAATCAAAGGTGATTCAAAGGTGTTTTGATGATAACAATGATGATGACAAAGGTGATGACAAAAAGCTCAAAGATCAATCAAAGAACAACTCAAGTGAATCAAGAACAATTCAAGAGTTCAAGATAAGAATCAAGAAGAATTCAAGACTCAAGAAGAAAGTCTAGAGACAAGAATCAAGATTCAAGGTTCAAGATCTCAAGGATCAAGATCAAGATTCAAGACTCAAGATTCAAGATTAAAGAGAAGACTCAATCAAGATAAGTATTAAAAAGTTCTTTCAAAACTTTGAATAGCACATGAGTTTTTAACAAAACCTTTTACCAAAGAGTTTTTACTCTCTGGTAATCGATTACCATATTGTTGTAATCGATTACCAGTAGCAAAATGAGTTTGAAAAAGTTTTCAAACTGAATTTACAACGTTCCAATTATTTTCAAAAAGCTGTAATCGATTACAATGTTTTGGTAATCGATTACCAGTGCCCTTGAACATTGAAATTCAAATTCAAATGTGAAGAGTCACATCCTTTCACTTAAAAGCCTTGTGTAATCGATTACACTAATTTGGTAATCGATTACCAGTGATTGTTTCTGAATAAATCAAAAGATGTAACTCTTCAAAAGGTTTTTGACTTTTTCAAATTGGTTTTAAGTTTTTCTAAAAGTTATAACTCTTCTAAATGGTCTTCTTCACCAGACACGAAGAGTCTATAAAAGCAAAGCTTTGTTTTGCAAATTCAATTAATTTTCATTCTTTCAATCTTGAATACTTTTCCAATCATTTCATTACAATCCTTTACAAGCCTTGAATCTCTTTGAACTTCTTCTTCTTCTTTGTACCAAAAGCTTTATGAAGTTTTCTAGTTTTCTAAACCTTGAAAATTTGTGTTATTCATCTTTTCATTCTCTTCTCCCTTTGCCAAAAAGAATTCGCCAAGGACTAAGTGCCTGAATTCTTTTTGTGTCTCTCTTCTCCCTTTTCCAAAAGAACGAAGGACTAACCGCCTGAATACTTTTGTGTCTCCCTTCTCCCTTGTCAAAGAATTCAAAATGACACAGTCTGAGAATTCTTTTGATTCTTCCCATTCCCTAATACAAAAGTGTTCAAAGGAATAACCGCCTGAGAATTCTTTTGTATCCCCATTCACAAAGTATCAAAGGTTTAACAGCCTAAGATCTTTGTCTTAACACATTGGAGGGTACATCCTTTATGGTACAAGTAGAGGGTACATCTACTTGGGTTTGAATAAGAACAAGAGAGGGCACATCTCTTGTGGATCAGTTCTAGTGGAGGGTACATCCACTAGGTTCAAAGAGAACAAGGGAGGGTACATCCCTTGTGGATCTTTGCTTGTAAAAGGATTTTTACAAGGTTGAAAGAAATCTCAAGGACCGCAGGTCGCTTGGGGACTGGATGTAGGCACGGGTTGTTGCCAAACCAGTATAAAAACTCTTGTGTTTTTGTTTCCTTGTTCCCTACTCTTTTACTTTCCGCTGTGCATTTAATTTCCGCTTTTACTTTCTGTTAAGTTTCTCTTCTACTCCTCATTCTCTTAACAATTTAGTAAAAGCCTTAAAAGAGTAATTTTTAATTAGTAAAGATTTAGGAATAATTAATTCAACCCCCCCTTCTTAATTATTCTGAGGCCACTCGATCCAACATAATCTCCACCCCAATTCTTCAAGAAATGATGAAGAGTTGATGGGACATACTCCCATCCAATTGTGTCCCAACAGCAAGGTATACTCTGGTTTAGCATCCACCACAAAGAACATTGTTTTCTGGTTTTGATCCCAACTGTAATATCAACTACTGATGCATAAAATATGTTAGGCTCGTACAAGGGCAAGTGTAACCTACACAATAGTAACAATGGACTCAAAATTCTTGATATCAAGCCCAAAGGATCAGTTGTTCCCAATTATTTAAGTTTATTAAACTAACAGTAAAGATGATTAAAAACAGGATTTAAATATTTTTATGATTTTGGTTTTTATAAGAAAGAAAATAAAAAAAAATGTAAAAAGGAGTTTTGAGTTATGATAAGAATGACCAGGGGTTATGACTCATCGGTACCAATTTTTCCTCAATCTTAGTCCTAATGAAATTTCTTCTCCAGTTAATTACTAATTCCCAAAATCAACTAAAACCTATGATCAAAGTCAGAAGATGCTTTTTGCCTTAAATCAATACCCCAATGATTAAGGAACTATTAATTTAAGTCAAAGGATAAAATCAATTATAGGGATGATTAATTAAAGATTAACTAATCTATAAAAGATTATCCAAACAGTTTGATCATGCAATTTAGTGCAAAACATTCTCTACCTAGACCTACTAATTACATGCAGATGATCACTACTATGCAATCAAATGAGTATTAGAATGAGCAGTTCCAAATAAACATTAAAATAAGGAAGAGAATTAATGAACACAAAATAATGAGGAATTCCATTAAGAACAAGGAGAAGGGTACATGTGAACATTTACATCATAACCCCCGGACTAGGGGGAATTAGCCTCTCATGATTAGAGCAACACTAACAATCCTAGATAAAATAAACATAGACACACCAATAGGCAAGAACGATGATTACAATCCATTCTAGCAGTATTGTCCATGCTCTTTAGCTCTCAAAAGCCCTCAAGGTTCTCTCAAATTCATAAAACATAAGAATAAAAATAAACAACAAACTTCTTTTAAAAGAGAAAGACTTCATTCCTTATTTATAATATTTTGTGGAGGTTCTCCTTCCATCTTTCCTGAATTAAGGAACATTATCAATTAAGATTTAAATGTGGTAGGTGATCCTTGCAATCTTTAAGTGACAAGTGACGCATGTAAACCCCTGATATACAAAATTACCACACACATACAAAATTACTACGAACATATAAAATTACCATGACTGTGGTCTTCTAATTAACTCCAAAAATTCTTGATATTTAGCTCTTTTTTCACAAGAAACCTCTTAAGCACCTGTCTTTCACAAACTTACACTAAACCATGAATTTTGTCAAATAAAATATATCAAAATGCATGAATATGACATGAAAACTCACATCAAAATACATTCAAATCTGTGTTTATCAACCTCCCCACACTCGATCATTGCTTGTCCTCAAGCAATTATTCCAGTTCCTAATCAAAACAAATTTTCCCAAGTCAGAACCAATGCAAAAAAAAAAAAATCTCATTTATTCAACAAGTAAAAAATCACACAATGGAGCATAAAAAATGTACTCAGGAATCCATTAGACATATAATTAACATGCAAACAGTCTTAAAGAGCTTCAAGTTCACTTTGCTCACTATCTCTCAGTGTTTCACAGTGTTATATAAATAGACAATTACACTCAAGACCACAATTAAATCAACAAGTTAATAACTCCATAAATCAATCAACTCAACTCAAATAAATCCCAAAATTCTAAATAAGTGAGACATGTTAGGTTGTAATGGGGTCAGACATGTAATGTAAGGTAGGTACGGAAAGAAACACACTAATCAAAGGGCTTCATTCAATTATATGAAAACACTTAAAAATCAAGGAAACTTTTATCTATTTTTGCACCTTTCTTTTTCATTTAACTTTTGGTCCCTTTTTCCTTCTCTCTTTTTATTTGCCTTGGGGTACAATCATTCATATATATTTTTCTTTCTCTTCTCATTTTTTATTTTGTTGTCTCTTTTCTAGTTTTTTTCTTTATCATTAGTTTTTCAAGAACCCCTTTTTGTCTTTGATTTCACTTGAGAGAAGGACAAAATAAAGATAGAATGAAGGAATGAATTTAAATAAACTAACTAAGTACTAAAATTCAACCGAAAATAAAAGGTTGAAACTAAAATAAAAATAAAAGTAAATTGAAACTTAAAATAATTTTTTTAAATGACCACAGTTGTGGTGGTGTGACCACGACCGTTATTGACATTGACGAAGATTGCCTGGGTCGTGGTCAATTGACCATGGGTTACTCAAGTTTGATGATGAATGCATGGGTCGTGGTCAATTGACGATGATCGTAGTACTGGAAGGTAGATTGTCATATTAATGAAAAAGAAAACATGCAACAAAGCATAATGAAATGGATACCCATCACGGATTGCCTCCCAAAAAGTACTTGTTTAATGTCATGGGATTGACGTGTGATGATGGAGTTTCTCAGAGGTTAGAGAGGTGCACAATGATTTGCACCTATGGATGGTATGCCTTTATCTTGATAGTAGTCTTATCCTTGTCTCCTTTGATAATTTCCATCAACATGATAGTAGTCTTATCCTACTCTTTAGCTCTCAAAAGCCCTTAAGGTTCTCTCAAATTCGTAAAACATAATAATAAAATTGAATAATAAACTTCTTTTAAAAGAGAAAGGCCTCATTTCTTATTTATAATATTATGTGCAGGTTCTCCTTCTATCTTTCCTTAATTAAAGAATATTATGAATTAGGATTTAAATGTGGCAGGTGATCCTAGTAATCTTTAAATGACAAGTGATGCAGGCAAACCACTGACTTACAAAATTACCATATGCGTATAAAATTACTATGGTCGTACAAAACTATTGCACGGGTACAAAATTATAGTGGCTGTATAAAATTACCATAATCGTGGTTTTCTAATTAGCTCTAAAAATTCATGATATTTAACTAAAATTACCATAATCGTGGTTTTCTAATTAGCTCTAAAAATTCATGATATTTAACTCTTTTTCACATGAAACCTCTTAAGCACCTGTCTTTCACAAACTTACACTAAACTATGAGTTTAGCCAAATAAAATATATCAAAAATGCATGAATATGATATGAAAACTCACATCAAAATACAGTTAAATCCTGGTTTATCAGCTACTAACACACCCAAAGCATGAGTGCCACTACTAGTAAATTTAATCATTTTCATGTTGGTTTGTTAAATCTTCCACTCTTTTTCCAATATTCTTTAGAGTATTAATTGGAATCACATTTAACATAGCTCCACAACCTACAACCACTCAACTTAATCTCTTGTCGTTAATGTGAGCTCTGATATACAATGGCTTTAAATGTTTCCCAATTTCTTCTGTGGGATTTTCAAATATCATTGTTTTCCCTTATTGATCTGGGTCCACAATCATTGATGCCTATTCTGCTTCTTCAGCAAACACATCCCCATTCAGCTGATCTAGCAGCTTTGTATAAGCCCAGAATTCACTTAGTATATATAAAGCTGACTATATTGAATTTTTGCAAATAGAAAGTTGACATTTTCTCCCAACATAGAATCCAATAACGAATCCTCAAACTGCTGATATAAGACTGGATCGGTCAATTGTGACAAATTATCTGTGGAATGAATTGTTTTATTTGTTGTATCAACATATAATTCTTCTTCCATATGCTCCTAATACATTTTACTAAGCTTTTCCCATGTCTGTTGCTCTTCAATTACAGAAGCCACTAGACTACCTTCTTCTGAAATGAAAGCTTTTTGTAAAGCCTCCATTACCTCATAAGAAGACACCTCATTAGAACCTTTATCTTTTACTTTAGCAGTCAAAGAAAAGGCTTGCTTCATCTTACTAATTACCTTCTTCCTTTGAAATATTCTTTTATGTGTCTTGGCAAACATTTTAAGTGGTATCAACCTTTCCTTTTGCTAATTAACTGTCCATTCTCCTTTTTTAACACTAGCACAAAGTTTGATTATTCGACCACTTGGATTATCATTGTTTTCCATGGTAATCTTCAAAGTTCTCATGTTGTTTTCCACTTTAAATTTTGCCATTAGTTTACCCCTATCAGGATTAGGTTTGTCATCAATTATCAGCATCCTTGCCCCAGGGTTAAACGCCTTCGTATGACGTCTATGATTATGTTGTCAACATGTGGCCATTACTGACCTCATTTCACACGTTTAAGGCTTATCAATTGTCTCTCATTCACCATAGCAGCCAAACCTGATTGACACAAGCATTTGGTTGAACTACGCCCTTTGACCATCTCATATGGTGTCCAAACTAGCCATGACACTAAGGATACACACTAGTCCTAGGTTGGCCTGTCGATCCTTGTTTTGTTTTTCTTTTGACTGTCAAATAGGTCGCTTTTTTTTCCTATTGGGGAAACACAAAACCATGTTGATATCAATACTTAGGAATGGATTAGTATCGCCAACCATCTCCAAAATGCTCTTTTCAGCTAGCTTAAACCTTCATTTTTTGAGAGATCTCTGAATAGCCTATTGAAATACCAAATAGTCGGCAGTGTTATGACTATATGAGTTATGCCATATGTGATATTTCTTATCTTTTATCTTGTTGAATAAAGGAATTTTGTGCCCATCCATCAACTGTATCTACTAATCTTTGAGAAGATAATCAAATATTTGATCAATTTTCAAAATATCAAATGCATACTCGAATTTATCACTGGTAGTACTAGAGTTTCTGGTCTTGGAAACCTTCAATGTTGGACAAGAATAATGTTTTCCGTAATGATTTTAGCTAACATGATCTTAGCTTCTTCCAAAATCACAATGACATCATAGTCATCAGTATCAATAATTGATACTAAATATGGACCTTGTCCCTTACTTGTTTATTTTTGTTCCTTATCTATAATGAAATGCTCTATTCTGGCAGCCCTTGAAGCTAGTTGATTCATATCACTACATTCTTGAGCCACCAACTTTTCTCTCAACTAAGAATGCATACTACTCATGGCAATAGCCATATATTTGGCTTCAGGAAATTACACCGAACATCGACTAGTCGTGGCACTAAATCTCTCTAAGAATTCCATTGTCAAGTCACCAACCTGTTGTTTTAGACCCATCAAATCAATCATATTGACATCTGGCTGAGGTCTATAAAATCAATTGTGAAAGAACCTCTCCATATTAGCCCAATTCTGCACTGAATTTGGTGGTAGTGTCAAATACCAAGTAAATGCAGTCCCTGTTAGAGAGAACAAAAACAATTGGAGCTTATGACATTCGTTCTAGCTTCCCTCTCCATGCAGGTTCATGAATTGTGCCACATGTTCTAAGGTAGACTTTCCATTTTCTCCCGAAAAAGTAGTGAAATCAAGCATCTTGTATCCTTTGGGAAAATGAACCATTTTGTCAACCCATTCAGGGTATGGTTTCCTATACCTAGGACCCTCCATTGGTTTCAGGTGTATCCTAAAGTACTTCCTCATGGTTTCAGCTATTACTTCAAGATCGATCAACTGGGGTCCCCCTATCAGTTGACTAGATGTGTGCACCCCTCTATAAGGACTTCCTGGTAATAGATGGTTCCGGGTCGCATCACCATTGGTCAACATATTGACAGCCGGCACACTTGGTTTCCCTAGTGGCAACATGCCGATATGACCTATGGCACTAGGTGGCCTCCTCACCAAGTTTACCTGCCCAATAAAAGGATTCTTTTGAGCTATGTGATCAACAAACAAACCATGCCCCCCATGTATAGGGTTGTTTACATTCAATGGCATATTAAATGAAGGCGCATAAATTAAATTTGGTACCTATACATGATTCGACTAGATTGGTGGAACTAATCCTGCCGAAGGCATGACCATTTGAATGTTGGGATTAGGTGCTATATTCGACTAACCCATTGCTACCAACAGAGCTTGAATTGGCCCACCTTTTCCCAAAGAAGATGCTAATGCCTGAATTGGACTGGTTTGATTTCCCATCGAGGGTCCTCCTACTGTCAAATTCAGTTGTACCATACTTGGTAGAATAGAAGGATTCACCCCATAATTTGCATCATCCCTATCATCAGACTCTATTGAGCATCTCTATTCTATCATGTTCCTGTGTTTGGATGGATGTTTCATCTTTACGTGAAAAAGGTAGCAAAACTTTCTCTCGCTGTAGACAAACATTGGTATGATTCGTTTGCATGATGATATTCATTGTGTACCATGGGCTTAACAATATCAGTAAGTTGTTTGGAGAATTGGCACATTATATCATGGATGCCCAAATCAATCTGTTGCCTAATGAATTACATAGTCATTACAACATGCATTTTTGTTGCCACTGTCCTGGTATCAACAATAGGCACGACCACAAGAGTGGACGTCAATGTCATTGAAATGGATTGTGTTTCTAGAATTAATGACATCGGCATACCTAAAGTCATTCCTTCAATTATCTTCTTACTGCAAGTTTTCTTCTGTTGTGGCTCCATATCTCTCATAGACTTACCAGAGCATAAATGCATAAGCCAATGCAACTCGACTCTAGATTCAGACTGACCAATAAATTCACCTACTCTGGTCACACTAGGCGTGCCAACTACAAGCATATATATCTTTTGTGATAAAAAAGTTGTCATTAAAAACTTAAAAAATCGTCATTGGAAATGTTTTGTGACAATATTTTGATTTGTCACTGGTCGTCACTAATACATGAGTCATTGTTATAATAGTGACGGTATTTTTGGTTGTCACAAAAATAATATTTTATTGTGAAAACAAATATTTTCACTAGTATTTTTATATAATTTTTACCAATGTCCGATAAGAGTTTATAATGACAAAATAATTAATGACCAAATGTTATTATTAGTGTCAATTTTTCATCACAACTAGTTACTAATTGCAATTAGTATGATTTTTGTTACTATTTTTAAATAAAATATTGTCTTATTATCACTATATTATTTTTAAATATACCAATAATGCATTGAAAATTAATTTTAAATTCTGAAATAAATATCATTAAAATAAAAGTAAACAAATTCAAATAAATCAAAGTTTACATTAAAATATAACAAAGTCATTACATGTTGAACGATAAACAAAAATAATAATATCCAAAAATACATAAATCAAATACATTAATACTATATTTAGATTCTCATAAAAATAATAGAACCAATTACAAAACCTATAATATTAAAGTCTTGGCATAACAACAAAATGTAGCATCTTCATAAGTTTCATTCCCAAAATTACAGTAAGTAGTATCTTCGTGAGTTTTAATCCTGCAAAATAAATATAAAAAGAATAAATTAGATAAAAATCAAATAATTGGTATTTTGGTTTTTGAGAAATAATCAAATAATAAGTCAAAAGAAAATATTCAATAAAAGAGCTTTATATTTGAGCACTTGAGTTAGTAGGAGATTTAGAGGCCGATACTTCTTCCCATGTGTCTAAAATTTGGCGTTTCTCTTCATTTTCAAGATTTTGCTTCATTTTCTCTCGGTTAGTTTCAATCAACTCTTGTTGGAATTGTACTTCAATATGAAGTTGGGTAATGACATCCTCTTGCTTTTTTCCAATATTTGTCAACTTTTGCACTTCTAACTCCAAATTATTTGCTTGATTTTGTGCATTCTCAAGTTGATTTTGAATAATTTATTTGTGTGAAAACTTCTTTGTTATTGGTGCACTACCAACACCTAAGGAATGGTTTGACTTTCTTCCTAATACCATGACAAAGTGTTCAACAAGTGGCACAAGAGCTTTTGAAATTTCCTCTTGATATATATCACCCACATTCTCCAAAGCTTTTGTACAATGTTAATATATATATATATATATATATATATATATATATATATATATATATATATATATATAATATTCATAATGACATTAAAATCTTCACATTACTAGTTGACAAATGGAAAGAAAAACATTTCGAAAACATATAACTAGATATGATATCCTAATATAATTAATGTCTTTAATTCTAATATTAACATCAAGACTTTAAAATGAATTTTTTCTTTACCTTGATTTCTTCTCCTTTTGGAATGCACCAAGTTCAATTAGATCTCATGTGTGTGGCCTTCCAAACTTCCATAGCATCTGGCCATTCACCAGAAATTTAATCTTCTTTCTAATAAAATTAAATATAGTAAAAAAAACAAATTAAATAATATAATCTAATGCATAATGCCTTTATAAATTTCACCAACCTTTCATATATCATATAAAAAAAATCAAAAAATAAAAATGAGTTATTTTTATATAACTTGTAAGAAAATTAATATAAAAATTAAAAGATGTTACCATTTCTAATGCCTTTTGCACAATTGATTTTGTGTCAATAATTGATTTTATTTTTTGCTTGCTTCGATTAACTTTGTTTGCCAAGCTTTTTTCCTACATCAAAGTATAAATGATTTTATATTATTTGTATAAACCTATTAAAAAATTATGTTCAAAATAATAAAATAACTTTATCTGAAATTTTGAATCACTCTACTTGTTTTTAGTTAGCCAATTTCAATCTTCTAGAGATACATATTTTGGCCTACCCTTTTCTTTAAGATAAGCTTGATGTAAATGATAAAGTTTATTCTTGTATTGAGATTGAATTTGCTTCATTGCATATTCTTTCACCTCATCAGATAAACTAAAACATCCTTATATCACATGTTTTCATCAGAAAAAGTAAAAAATAAATACTATCAAGATACATTATCAAACCAATTTGAAGATATAACTAATATTCAAATATATATAAAAAATTGAATATAATTAACCTAATTATATACTAACCTTCATATGTCACCACATTTCATCTACATCATCTTTACTAATTTCACTCCAACCATTGACTTGTAAAGAAGCTTTCTGACGAGTACACACTTGTGCCTTAGACTTAAAATATTTTGCATGTTTTCCGCAAATCTTATAAAATGGTGGAGGAAATTGGATGTCGATGCTTTTTACTTTTGCCGTAAGCTTTTCCTTTTTATATTGAAAATTTTCATTTATTGTATGAATAGAATTGCATAAGAAAAACCAATAGTGCGAACAAAAAGCACATACCTTGTATTTCCTCCCTCCTTCTCTTTTGATTACAAATCCTTAACCTTTTGAACATTTTCTTGGCCAGAAGAAAATCAGAGCTACAAAACTAAAAGTTACATAATCTAAATTTTGACCCACTTTTTTCCCCGCCTTTTTTAATTTGATAACCTTCATTCCCCACTTGTGCTCTCTCACGAGTTCTTTGGATGTATGGAGAGTAGTGGGCAACAGAATGGTGTTGAATGTATTGTTGAATGCTCAAAGTGCAATAAGTTGACAAAATGTCTAAAAATAACTGTAAATCTAGATAATTAAATAAAAACCAAAACTAAACTTTTAGTTAGTCTAAAAGAAAAGATAAATCTAGATAATTAAAGTTAATGTGATAAATTATCTTTTAACAATTTTTTAAAACGTTCATAATGTTATTTTCTTAATCAAGATAACTTTATCATCATAATTAATTTATTAAATATATATTTTTTCTGACTATTATTTTATCATGTGCATTACATTAGTCTAATTTAATGTATAAAATTTATGTTATCGTTAAAATATTTTAATGTAATTAGACTAAATAAATATTATGTATTAAAAAATATTTTAAAAAGTACAAAAAAAATCAAATTATTTACTTAAAAATTATTTTTTAATTTTTGGATTAACATTTTTTTCTTATAACACAATTTTGTAAAAAAAATACATATTTATTTTTAACCAATTAAATAATGAGTAATAATAGTTAATACAAAATGACACTAAATATATAAAAACGATAAAATGATAGTTATTAATAAAGCAAAAGAGATAAAGATAAAAAGATATTGAGAAAAATTAGGAAAGATAAAAACTAACTAAGATAAGAAAAACAAAATTCCAATTTCTTTGGTGAATTTTTACCGACGGGTTTATTTATGTTAACTACATCAAAATGTACAAAATTTAACCCTGAAATTGAATTTATTTCTCTCCATCTTTTTCATCCTTTACTACTTTTTTCAATCACTCTGTAATTTCTTAAGTATTGTTGAGCTCATGCATATCAAGTAGTCATGGTTAGTTATTCATTTTCAACTTGTGGTCTCAAATTTGAGCCTTTGGTATATAACTACATTCAATCTTGTGATGGAGAACCTAGGAACTAAGTACATTATTCTTCTTGAATTTCTAGATTCTTGATTTGAATCGCGCTCATCTTTGGCATCATCAAAACTTCATATCATATATGCTTCTACAATCTCCCCCTTTTCGATGATGACAATAATCTGAAATCAAGATAAACGATATACAATTTGATAATGCGTGCTCACAACCCTTACTCCCCCTTAAGATTGGAATTTATGCCTAAGTTCATGATAAATTCTACCCTTGTTCTCTCCCCCTTTGGCAACATCAAAAAGCCAAAAATGCCTAGAGAAAGGAACTAAGGCAACTTCAAAATCATAGCACAATTCATCCATAAATTGATTAAATCCATAGAATAAACCAAGCAAGTCTTAATCATCCAAAACAAAGTCTAAAATAACCAAACACACAGCAAAACAAAATGGTAAACATCCAAGACAACCATAACCAATGTATGAAGCAATAAAAGCCAAAATATAAGGCTTAAAGAAATAACCACAAAGCTTAAGGAAATAAAACATAAGAAAAATAACTAAGAGTCAGCCGGGGGATCGAAGCAACGCCTGATGAATCTTATATCATCTTTGAGTCGAGTGATCCTTGTATCCATGGCATCAAAACGCTCATCCACAAATGCTCGAAGATCGTGGAGCTCTGTGAGGACTTCAGTCAGTAGAGAAGAAGAAGCATCCCGTTGTGGTGGAGGAGATGGGGTACGTTCATCAGGAATAGGCGGTGGCAAGTCTTGTTTGCTAACCCACTGACCATCAACATCCTTCCGGTAACCAAAGGAGGTAACAACACCGGCACCAATGGAGAAAGACCTTTTGACCTTGACATATGGTTCATCATCCAAAAGAACATTGAAATGATGAAGAAAAAGAGTAGCAAGGTGGGGATATGAGAGAGGTGCATTGGCCCGTAATGTCGTATGCATCCGGTACCAAATTAGATGGGCCCAGTCGATCTGACGACCAATTTGAATGGCCCACAACAAAATCAAATCCTCCTCAGAGGCTTGGGCAAGATTTGAAGACCGAGGAAGCAAAATACAAACAATGATATAGTGCATGATGCAACAATCGAAAGTAAATGACCTAGCAAGTAATCTGCCGATCATGTCAGCCTGATCATGGCAAACCATTCTGCAAGCATCATGGCTTGAATAATCAAATTTCCAGTCATCCACAAGAGTGCCCTCAAAAGGAACACCTTGACTGGGCAGTTTAGTCAATGAATAAAACAAGGACTGATCAACAACAATGAGAATATTATGCACTTCAAATTATTATAGAAAACTTTAACTAATTTAGGAAAGTAGGGAAGTTTGAGAGACATGAAATCAACCAAAGTAGAGTTTTGAAACACTTGGTAACAATCAAATATTTCTCCATCAAAAAATTCAAGGTCAAGGTACTTAGGTTCTAGAATGACTCTATTCCAGAATTGAGAGTAGTACCTCTGATGCTGATCATTGGAGGAAAATAATGTGGATGACCGAAGAGATGAAAGAGAGGGAGGAACTGGATCTGGTGGGTCTCTGGAGGTTCCATGGCGGCGGTGGCCAGTAGCGGTGGTGGTGGAGGAATATCCCTTTTGTTTCTTTGATGATTCAGCCATTTGAAGTTGTTTCAGCTGATTTTAATCGGTGGATTTTGAAGAGAATTGAAAAAGATGAAGATTGGGCTTTGTTTGAAACGATTTGGTTAAGAAATGAGAAAGATATGAGGATTTGAAGATTTGAGAGGGTTTGCGCTGTCACACGAAAGGGGAGAGTGAGAGTTCTGCGAAAATGCAAATATTTATAGACAGGGACGCCTTGTAATCGATTACATACCATTGTAATTGATTACAGGAGTAACCTGTAACTATTGGAGCCTATTGGTAATCGATTACATACTTTTGTAATTGATCACAACACTAATCCACACATCAAGATAGAAATAAGTTTATTAACAACATACACACAAGAAAATAAGGGCTCATTAAGGCATTATCTATCAGTATCAAGGCTTCTTGCATCACCTAACGGCTTGCCATAATGTCGAACCACACTTCACAAATTATAGAGATGGCCAGTCTCATAACTCATGACTCAATAGTGGATTTATGGTATAACACACATTAAGGATGCAAGGCACATACAAGCATTTTTATTAAGTCTCATTTGATCATGCAAAGGAAAATACAATTAATAATTCAAGCATGTTCATCAAAACTAGTCTTACGTAACCACACAGAGTGCACACCAGAATATGATAAGCACATAGCACACTGGCCGAAACGTTTGACCTGCTATGATACCACTAAATGTGACACCCTCTACCCCATACATATATGTATTAATAATAAAAGAATTAATTAAAAAAAATTAAACTTAATTCAAGTTTTTAAAACATATTTAAATACAAGCCTTTCAAGAGGGTAGCAGACTCATATTCACCTTTCTAACATCATCATAAAACTTTTCTAAATAAATAATAAATTCACTTCGGCTCAAACAAGGCTGTCTATAAAACCCTATACCCCAATGCCACATCCTATCAGAGCGTTGTGTCTCGACGTCCTTCAGTACATGGTTCCTTTAAGCAATTCACCTAGTCATCTGCTCCCCCGAACACAAAGTTCAAGATCATCACAGGATCCAAACACAAACAGCACACGGGGAGTGAGTTATCACATTCCTAACTAATAGAGAAACAAGACAACTTGATATACATATCATATAAACCAAATAAAACTTAGTTACACGTAATTCACGTAATTCCACCACTTTGTCATTCAAAGTTCAGTTTTCAATCATCAATCACATTACACAAGAATCACACGCTCTGATCAAGACATAACAACACATCAATTTCATAATAAACAATTAGCAAGCGCATGAGATAGTTATGCTAAGGCTCAAGCCTATATGCAATGTGGTACATGTCAGTAAAAAACCACCCTAGGGCACTTAGGAGTACATAACAAGACAATCCAAACAATGGGTTTGTCAGGTCACTCTCACTTAGTAAGATCATAGGGAGACCAGTCAGGGTCACGATGTTTTGCGAGAATGCTCCAACCATATGGGATCAGCATAGGCTTAAAGGAACACTCATACCCGGTGACCCCCAAGGCCTACACTCTGAAGAGTCCGTCAGGGCCTCTCCCTCCTGATTCAGGTCCAACCCCTAAAATCATTTTAGCACACAGGCACTGCTCGTGAGTTATACAATACCCATGACCTCACACTCGTGTGTTAAATACGTACAACATATTGCGCTACAATTTAACACTGGTTCCTAAATAGGAAACCTACACTTTCTCTCTAACACTGTGCATTTACACTTTTCTCAAGATAACACTGGTCGGGTTATTGTACAATTCACAGCTTACAACACAAATAATGTCACATCAAGAGTTAATCACACACTTATTCACAACCAAAACTCATTCACAATTTCACATCTCATAATGTCACAATCCACCATCACATGTTTTCACGTATCTCACAATTCAACACATGTTCTACTTTACACTTTTACTCAATCTCAATAACAATCTCATAATCTCAAGGCAACATATTATTCCATAATTCATCACATATTTCATTTATAAACACTGCTCATGAATTATACAATACCACAACCTTACACTCATGTTTCAAACATGTTTAACACAATTGCGCTACAATTTAGCACTGGTTCCTAACTAGGAACCTACACTTTCTCTTTAACACTGCGCATAAACATTGGTCGGGTTATTGTATAATTCATAGCTCACAATATAATTAATGTAACATCAAGTGTTAAACACATCCACTTATTCATAATCGAATATCATGTCCACACTTTAACATCTCATAACATCACATCAACCATCTCATAACATTCCTAATGATATTCATAAGGTATAACACACACATGTTCATCAAATTTAACCATAATATTCTCAAACTCCAACACTTAATAATTTTTGGAATCATACTATAACACTCTACAATATTATTTACATAAATTATTAATATAAATAACTACCTCTATATATATAAGCTAGCATACATCATATTGAATCACAAATGTCAAAGTAAGCTTTCAATGCACAAATTCTAAATAATTATATGAACACTTTGGTCAATTTCAATTATGACATTAATTTTTTAAATTATATATAAAAACCTGAAAAAAGATAGAAAAAGAGAAAATACGAAATCAATATCTCTCTCTAAATTTTTCCTTACTTTATTTCATTAATTCATATTAATTAGAAAAATGTTCGATTTATAGGGTTCACGCTCAACACAATAGCATATCAATTTCACAATAATTGGTTTGTCAAACATATATAATTCACTGTAATAATTATAAGGATAAAATGAAAATTGCAAAAACACCCAAAAACTCATTCCAATTGATATCTCTAAGGATCCCTACATATGTTTTCACTAGTCCCCAATTGTGAATAACTCATCCCTTACCTCTGAGAGGATTCACGTGTCTTCAGCCAGCGATAGCAGCATCTCTAGCGGTTCCCTAAGATTCCTTCAGTTATTCCTCCGACTGCTCCGATAGAATTCCCAAACGTCAGAGAGACGGAGAAAAGATTGAAATCTGCACTTGTACTGTCTTCATGCGATTCCTTTTTATCCCTCCAAGAATATTATCTCATAAATCCCAACGGTTCAAGTGTGCTAAATTGACTTTAGAACAACATATCCAAATTTCATGAAAATCCAACGGTTAACGAATCCGGAATCATAGTTTTACCGAGACAGTTTTGGGTTTCTGCGGGAAATTGAATGACTACAATTCGAAGGGTTTTCCTATAAGCTCAGACATGATTTTGAAATTCCCAAAGGTGAAAATTCTCGGAATTGGGTTGTTAACCTGGTGTTTAAATTTCACGACGATCCAACGGTGAATGAGTCCGAGATCATCGTTTTTCTGAGACAGGTTTAGTGAGCTGCAGGAAAAAGAAAGGGTTTTAAGAGGAGAAGGAGGAAAACGAAAATGAGAGGCAGAGGAGGCTGAGGAGTCAGTCTGAAATACCTAGCATGTTGCTATTTATAGCTAGGGGCATTTACGACCTATTATTTACTCTATTTATTTATTTTTATTATTTTTACTAAAAAAATTTTAAATTTATTTATGAAAAAAATAGGATGTTACAGGTTTTGTAAAGATATCAGCTAATTGATTCTTTGTATCAATGAATTCTAGAAAAAAATTTCCCTTTTGAACATGATCTCTCAAGAAATGATGTCTTATTTCTATGTGTTTGGTTCTTGAGTGCTGAACAGGGTTCTTAGATAGATTTATAGCACTCGTGTTATCACATGTTATAGGAATATGATCAAGAAATATTCCATAATCAGAAAGTTGTTGTTTCATCCAAAGTATTTGAGCACAATAATTGCTAACATAAATATATTCCGCCCCAGCAGTGGATAAAACTACACTATTCTATTTCTTACTATGCCAAGAAACTAGAGTAAATCCAATGAAATGACAAGTTCCACTTGTGCTCTTTCTATCCGTTTTAGAACCGGCAAAATCAGAATCAAAATATCCTATTAAGTTGCATGTGGAATTCTTAGGATACCATAAACCTATATTCATAGTGCCTAACAGATATCTTATAATTCTCTTAACAACACTAAGATGTGATTCTTTGGGATTTGATGGAAATCTAGCACACATACACACACTAAACATTATATCTGGTCTGCTAGCAGATAAATAAAGAAGTGATCCGATCATACCTCTATATTTCTTAATATCAATTGACTGACCGGTTTCATCTTTATCCAAATAGCAAGTAGTACTCATTGGTGTAGCCATATGCTTAGCATTCTTCATCCCAAATTTGTGAATCAAGTCTTTGCAATATTTTGATTGATTGACAAATATTCCATTCTTGGTTTGCCCTTTTGATATATCACCAATGATGTTGTCAAGAGGATGATATCTAGAAACTCTCCATTCTCTTGGAAGATCAGCATTTGCTTTAATTTCACCAGTGTGAAAATCTTCATTATTTCCATCTCCTTTACCTTTGTGATCTTCTCCATGAATATGCATTTCTTCTAATAATTCTAAAATGTCATCTAGTACATCTTTTCTTGGAAAAATAGCGTTAGATTCATCAAAAGAAACATGAATGGATTATTCAATAATCATAGTTCTTCTTTTTAATATATTCTAAATGCTTTACTTTGCAATGAATAGCCAAGAAAAATACCTTCATCAGATTTAACATCAAACTTTCCTAAATTGTCTTTACCATTGTCTAGCAAAAAACATTTACATCCAAATACATGAAGATGTGAAATGTTAGGTTTTCTTCCATTAAATAACTCATATGGAGTTTTCTTCAAGATTGGTCTTATTAAAGCTCTATTCATGATGTAACATGAAGTATTTATAGCTTCAACCCATAAATATTATGGAAGAAATGTATCATTTAGTAAAGTTCCAGCAATTTCTTCTAAGGATCTATTTTCCCTCTCAACAACTCCATTTTGTTGAGGAGTTCTGGGTGCAAAAAAATTATGCTCAATGCCATGTTCATCACAAAATGATTCAAAATCTTTATTTTCAAATTTTCCTCCATGATCACTCCTTATAGATGCAATTTTAAGATTTTTCTTATTTTGAATAACTTTAGCAAGTTTCTTGAATGCATGAAATGCATCACTTTTATGAGTGAGAAATAACGTCTATGTATATCTAGAGTAATCATCAACATTTACAAGAGCATAATAGTTCCCTCCAAAACTCATAGTTCTAGAAGGACCAAAAAGATCCATATGCAACAGTTATAAGGGTTGAATTGTTGACACAATATTGTTAGATTTAATAGAAACCCTTACTTGTTTTCCTTTCTGACATGCATCACATAATCTATCTTTTTCAAATTTGAGTTTTGGTAAACCAATTACTAAATCTTTTGAAATTAGTTTATTTAAATGTTCCATGCTTATATGGGCAATCCTTCTATGCCATAACCAAGGATCATCATCTTTACTAAGAAAACATTGATCATGATTTTGTTTTTGATTTAAATTTATCATGTAAACACTATTTGTTTTATAGCCTATATGCTTTATATTCCTATCATGCTTGTTTTCAATAACACAATTATGAGAGTCAAATGATACTAGATAGCCTTTATCACATAATTGATTGACACTTAGCAAACTGTGCTTAAGACCTTCAACAAGTAGAACATTTTCAATGGAGGTAGATGAATTCATACCTATTTTTCCAACTCCAGGAATTCTACCTTTATTATTGTCGCCATAAGTCACATGTCCTCTTTTCTTGGGAGAAATATAAGTGAATTTCAATGCATCTCCTTTCATATGTTTAGAGCATCCGTTATCTATGTACCAACTCTTCTTCAAGGAATCCTATATGAACATATTTATGACTTAGTTACCCAAATTTTCTTGGGTCCTTGTGTGTTAGTTTTAATAAAAGATCCTTTTGAGACCCATATTATTTTAATATTATTGCTATTTTTCTTAAAATAACATGTAGATATACCATGTCCTTTCTATAAATGCAAAGAAATTTTTATAAATTTTTTGTTGTTTATCAGGTTTATATCCTAGTCCTGCTTTATAAAAAACACACCTTTGTTTTCCTAATATAATATCTAAATTATTTTTGCCAATAGAGAATTTGGCAAGAAAAGTTTTTAAATCTTTGATTTCTTCTACATATTTCTTATAACAATTACATGAATTAGATACTTCTATATTATCATGCATGGTAGAAGAATGAATTGTATCATTTGATCTTAAAGTTATAACTTCAGTTTTAAGATTTTCTAATTCTTCATTTAATTTTAAAACTTCTTTTTCTAGATTTGAAATTGTTTGCTTAGAAGATGAAACCAGTTTTGCAAGTTTAATTGATTCTTTATGTAAATCAATAAATGCATCCTATAATTCATCAAATGAAATGGAAAAGTTATTTTTAGAAGATTTTACCTCTTCATCGCTTTCATAATTCTTGGCCATCAGACTCGGGTTTACAACTTCGTTTTCTAAATCTTCAGATGAGTCCATATCATTGTCATCCCATGTAATGTAGCCTTCTTAGTCTTGTTTTCATTAAAGACTTTCTTTTTAGATTTCTCTATTCTTTTCTTAAAAATTAGGCAATCAACCCTCAAATGTCCAGGTTGATTGCATTCATAACATTTTGGAATAGAGGATGAATCTTCTGCCCTTTTCATTGATTTAAAATTTGATCTTCTTTGATTTCCTCTTACTCTTAGAAATTTGTTGAATCTTTTTACAAATAGACTAAGATCATCATCTTCGTCTATTTCAATCGAATCCTCCTTATCACTTCCTTCTTGGGTTGAAGATGAAGCTTTAAGAGCAATTCCTTTCTTTTTCTTATCATTCTCCTCATGAATTACTCAAAAGACAATTCAAAAATAAACTTCTTTAAAGCAAAAGATAAATAGCAATAAATAAAAGAAGTTTAAGGGAAGAGAGAATGCAAACTTAGATTTTATACTAGTTCGACCATGCCCTGTGCCTACATCCAGTCCCCAAGCAACCCACTTAAGATTTCCACTATCTTGTAAAAAGCTTTTTACAAACTCTGAACCACATAAGGACACCCTTCCCTTGTTTTCAGATATCCTTACAACTTAAGAGACCCTCGGTCTCTTAAATAGATCTCTTTGAACAAGAAGAAGAAGAATTCTCTCTTTAAGAAAAAAATATTACAATGGAAGATCGCTCAAGATTCCTTATTGAATTTGCAAGTGTTTTGGCCAAGGAATATTTTGAAAGTTATAAGACAATTTGGTTTTGAGAGGATAAGAAAATGTTGTTCAAAAAAACTCTAAGGAATTTTGTATCCCAAGTCACCTTTTTATAGGCCTTTGATGGCTATTCAAAAACTTTTTGAACAGTTGTGACTCTTGGGAGTTATTTTCGAAGATTCCTTACTGGTAATCGATTACACAGTTAGTTTCTGAAGAGTTATGACTCTCTAGACTTGAAATTTGAATTTTTGTGTCTGGTAATCGATTACACACTATGTGTAATCGATTACAGCCTTTTAAAATTTAAATTCAAATTTTTTAAAATTGTTACAAACAATTTTAACTTATGGTAATCAATTACATACTATGTGTAATCGATTACAGCCTTTTAAAATCAAATTCAAAATTAGTAAAACTGTTTCAGAAATCAATATGGCCATCGATAATCGATTACATCCTCTGGTAATCGAGTACCAGAGAGAAAATATCATATTTTTGAAATCTCAAAAATCTTTTGTAAAATATCCTTTAGTCAAACCTGTGCAGCATCAATTAAGGAATTCTTTCTAAGATCCTAGGAACTGAGTTCATCATTCTTCTTGAATTTCTAGATTCTTGACTTGAATCATGCTCATCTTTGGCATCATCAAAACTTCATATCATATATGCTTCTACAAGGAAGGTTGTGAAATACAAAGGGAAACAAACCTTAACAAGACTCCAAGAATTATAAAAATAATAGCATCTAAATATCTAAATATGAGCTAAAAACAATTGACTAAAAAAATACCATTGAGCGATGTTTAAATATTTAAACACATATACATAGTTACCAATCCCCGGATAGCAGCACACATAGCAGCCAGCTCAAAGAACACTATAGAAAGATATCAGAAATAGGTTGACTGCTATTTTAAATAATTATAATACAAATTAAATAATTAATACTCGAATCTATTATGTATCTCGATCTATTATGTTAGCCACCAAATGAATTAAAACTACTTTATATATATCTATGGCGAAAGGGGGAATTCCTATTTCATATCCAAATTAAATTGACAGGCAAACGTAAACCAGGAGAATGAAACCAATTAAAATTAGCTATGATTCTAATATAATAATAATATATACTGGATATTTTTGGGGTGTACATATTCCTTTTATGAAGAAACCTCAATTTCAACTCATTTTTATTTATTGGCTGATATCTTATAAACTAGTAAAGCCAATAATAATCCTGCCAACAATGTCCCGAATCCTCTGTTGAGCCATTTGCATAAAGTTACCCCTAGAACCAAAAGAAATTTAAAAAAATATTAAGATCATGCACAAATAACGAAGATTAAACAAACTTGCCAAGCATTTGGGTATGCTACCAACAAAAAAATTATACGAAAAATCTACAACTGTTAACTAATAATTCATTTTTTTTCTATGTACCCCTCAATTTCTAAAGTTTAGAAGCCCACTCTTTAGTATGATAGGCATGTTCCTTTTCCAAACCTAGAAATTACTCAATGTAACATAATTAGAAAATGTAAAATTATAGATACAATTGAAATACCTGGACAGAAGTAAAAAGATCAGAGAAAAGCTGAACCACAGGAAAAACAACCCTTTTATTCGTAAAACGACCTACACTCAAATTCTGAACAGAGTTTTATGAGAATTAAATTTTACATAGCAATAGCATAAAACACTTCAAGTGTGAGATGTCATCTCATTTAACAGACCTTGATTGAGCGAGAGACACTTCTTAAGCAAATGCAAGCTGCAATGCGTACACTGGCACCCTCATGAGTTAAGGCATCAACTACTAGGTTTAAGACCTGTAACACAAAAGTGTATTTGAAGTTGAAAGTGAACTTGGAATCTGAAAACATAGTTTACCGGTGCAAGTCTTATTATAACTTTATCCATACATAGTATATTGGTGCTAGCCTTATTATAACTTCATTCATTTTGAGATTGAGAAGAAACACCATAATTGGCTTTGGTCATCTATCAGGAAGAAATACAGCTTAGCACTAATTGAAGCATGTTCATAAATGGAAAAGGTTACTGGCAAGCCTATTACTTTCAGGATTCTTAATTTGCATCCTGCCCCCATTATCTATTACATTTCTCCAACCATACACCTCATGTTACCTTACATCCTTTCATGCACCCTCACCTATAGTGTTATAAAAATGGTAAGAAGTTAAGAACCCATAACTCCAAACACAATGAATGACTATAAAAATTGTTGAGTGAAGCTTTTTCATTATAACTTTCATGTCTCAATTTTGCAGCAAAGATAACCATGCATGTGTTCATAAAACAAAAACATGGACACAAGCAACAGACCTGCAACACTTCAATTTTGAGCAAAGATCAGCCAAGGCCATAAATACCCCTTCAAGTCATTTAGGATGTACAAGATGCTTTTGCAATAGACGTACAATTGAACTTATTAATAGCATTTGCCTCAAACGCTAACTTCTGCAAATTTTCCTTCTCTGCAATTATGAAATATTATGATGTGACATGTATAGAATCTAAAGACTCTGCATGTAATTAGTGTTAAAGAATGCACTATGAGCAAATACGAGTGTTGAGAAGGAAAACCAGAGAGCCATGCCGATTTGGTTCTTTGGAGTGACCCTGAACTCCGAGTTTATGCGGTGTTCGAAAAACCAAACTATGAAGCCTGTGAAGATGAAAGCTGCACCAGTCGTCAACCAAAGGTGTAACATCCTAATTTTTGTAATATTGATTAAAAAGGATTGTTATTTATAAATAAATAGATTTTTAGAAAAATGATGAGATTTTATAAATAAATAAATAAGGAGATATAATTATTAATTAAAATAATGATTTGAGAGAAAATAAAAAGGGTATTTCATTTATTTGTTTGATAGAAAATAAAATAGAGTTTGTTTTTATAAAATAAATAAATAAATAAATATAGATCAAATAATAGGCTGAATACCCTAGGTATAAATAGTTATGTTAAGTCAGGGTGTCTCTTTTTGGCCTCATTTTCGTTTTTCCCCTTCTCTTCTCAAAACCCTTTCTTTTTCCCGCAGCCCACCAAACCTGTCTCAGAAAAACGACGATCTCGGACTCATTCACCGTTGGATCATCGTGAAATTTGAGTACCATGTTCGCAACCCAATTTCAAACATTCTCACCGTTGGGAATTTTCGAGATAATATTAGTGGAGGGAGAAAAAGGAATCACATGAAGACAGTACAAGTGGAGGTTTCAATCTCTTCTCCGTCTCTCTGACGTTTGGGAATTCTATCGGAGCAGTCGGAGGAATAACTGAAGGAATCTCAGGGAACCGCTAGAGATGTTACTATCGCTGACTGAAGACACGTGAGTCCGCTCAGAGGTAAGGGATGAGTTATTCACAATTGGGGGTTAGTGAGAACATGTGTAGGGATACTTAGAGAACTAAATTTGGGTTTATTTTAGGATGTTTATTGAATTATAATTTTTCTTTATGATTATGAATGCAATATTATTGTGTTCTATGTACCAATTGATGTCCTGATGAGAATTGATTGATAAACTTGAGTGCTCTTGATGTCTTTGTGTTTAACCCATGATTTTGATTAATTGATTTTGATACAATTGTGAGAAACTATTTTAGAGGCTTTACATCCCATGTTGTGATAAAATCTTTTGTATAAATTGTTATGTTGAGGTTATGAAATGATGATTCAAACTGTGAGTATGTGATAAATTGAACATGTGACGGATGATGAAATACATGTGTATTGAGATGAGATGTGTGTATTGAGTTGTGAACTATGAACTGTGCAATCACACAATTGTAAGACCCTTTAAGGGCGATGAGTATTGTGATGGAATCCACTGTGGGAACCCGACAAGTTAAAATGATTTTGAAAACAATTGAGTAAATGTGTGTATTGCATAGTTCATAGATAAAGTGTATATGATTCATGAGGTGTGATAACATGTTAAATTGAGATTATACCATTGTGATTGGGATTAAGTGTATGTGATAAATTGAGTATGTATATGATTGAGATATATATGCGCATTGAGTTGTGAACTATGAATTGTATAATCACACGATCATAAGTCCCTTCAAGGGCGGCGAGTTAATGCTAAGTCCCTTTTAGGGCGACGAGTTGATGCTATGTCCCTTTTAGGGCGACGAGTTGATGTTAAGTCCCTTTAAGGGCGACGAGTTAATGATAAGACCCTTAAAGGGCGACGGGTTAAAATTATTTTTGAGAACAATTGAGGAGTCGTGTGTTTTGTACAGTTCATAGATAGAGTCTGTGTGCTAAAATGTTTTCTGGGTTGGACCTGAATCAGGAGGGAGAGGCCCTGACGGACTCTTTAGAGTGTAGGCCTTGGGGGTCACACGGTTTGAGTGCTCCTTTAAGCCTATGTTGATCCCATATGGTTGGAGCATTCTCGCAAAACATTGTGACCCTGACTGGTCTCCCTATGATATTACCTAGTGAGAGTGACTTGACTTATTATTGTGTGGTTTGTCTTGTCATGTACTCCTAGGCGCCCGATGAGGTTTTTCACTGACATGGTACCACATTGCATATAGGCTTGAGTCTTAGCATAACTGTCGCATATGCTTGCTAATTGTTTATTATGAAATTGATGTGTTATTATGTCTTGATCGGAGTGTGTGATTCCAGTGTATTGTGATTGATGATTGAAAGGTGTGATTGATGGATGAAAAGTGTGATTGATGAATGAAAAAGTGATGAAATAATGTGAGATATGCTAAGTAAATTGTATTTGGCTACTATATGTTGTGTTGTTTCTCTCTAGTAGTTAGAAATGTGATAACTCACTCCCGGTTTGCTGTTTGTGTTTGGATCCTGTGATGATCTTGAACTTTGTGTTCGGGGGAGCAGATGAATAGGTGGATGACTATGAAGAACCTCATGCTAGAGGACACGGGAACACCACGCTCTGATAGGATGTGACATTAGGATATAGGTTCTATATTAATTGTATGAAACTTAGATGACCTTCTTTGTGTCGAGATGACTTTATTATTTATTTGGACAAGTTTGAATATGATGTAGAAGAAAGTGAATGTGAGCCTTTTACCCATTTGAAAAGCTTGTATTTAAATTTTTTTAAAAAATACTTTTAATTAATATTTGAATTTTTATTCCTTTATTAATATATATGTGAGGGGTAAAGGGTGTCACAAAAGGTCCCAACTAAATGGCTTCAGGAAAATCCAAATGTCTTGTCTTTCATCATGCTTCGCCAAAACCAGCATTGCCACACCTGATTCTAAAAATGGCATTGTAAAATCAACATACTCTGAGCACTTAGCCACAATTGTCACGTCCCCAACCACGGCATCATACTTCTGCATACAAAAGAATGAAGCCCTAAGGAAACCATTAAATCAATTTTAAATCTAGAAACCATGAATGAAGAAAACAAACCTAGTAGTAGCAAAATATTAAAATATTAACATATGAATAGTAACATATTAAAATAGTAACATGCATTCTACACTTGTACAACATTGACAAAAAATTTTGACAGGTTATTCTATATATCAAGAGTATGAAACTCGATAATTGTGACTATAAGACTATACCATACCACTATGGTTAATGACAAATTAGAAAAGAAAAAAACTATAATGCCTTAAATGTGACATGCCATAGGAAATTTGTACTTTAATTAGTTGTAATGATATCTTTGTTTTACCAAAATAGCCACAGGAAACCAATGCACCAACTATAATGCCTTAAAATGTGACATGCCAACAATTGCTCAAACAGAAAACTAAGTATCACAAGTGCAAATGAAACAGCCATCAAGGAATAAATGAAAAGCATAGTAGTATGATAAAAAATGAATGCATTTTGATTCAGATTTCTAGAACACATTGCACTGCTTTTTGACAAATATTCTAATGTCCTCCATCATGTCCCTTCCCACAAAGCGTTTAAATGGATGAATGACAAAAAGGACAATCTCTATTACTATGAGAAGCAACAATATAAGCCAATCACGAATGTGTTTTCTTGCAAGTGTTGATCCATAGGACTTGATTGTGTGAGCCGAGGGATCAAGTTGCTGCCTCATCCCTCCCTGTCCCTGTCGTAATAAACTATACAATCAGTAAAATGTCTAACCAATTTGCTGAGAGTAAAGTTGAGCACGAAAGAGAAACAACACAAAACATGTAATAACAGGTTATTAATAGGAAGAAAAAATATTAAAAAAGTTAAAACAACACAAAACATGAATAAAAAAAGATAAATTATATTATAATAGAGAAAAGTTACAAGTTTAACATGTATCAGGTTTGAGATAAAAAAAAAGAAGAGAGACTTATTTAATTGGTAATTTATTTTAATAGTTTCATTTTTTTTATAATAAAAAATTTTCATTTTTTTTCTTTGGTAATTTTGTCATCTAATTGAAGAACAAACTAATCTTTAATTGTTTTCAGCTCTCGAATGTAGACTGCACAACCACCACGTGCTCTCCTCTTCTCGTTTGCTCTCTCTCTGACTTGTCACCGCCACAACCACCGTACCCTCTTTCTCCTTTCTTCACCAATGGAATCACAAAAACAAACAACTTCATGAAAACAAGAATCATGATGTTTAAACAAAAAGAAGAATAAACACAAAAGCTACCATTATTGTATAGTTGTAAACAAGAAACTCACTTCAAGTATTTGTTATTCTCACAAAACCATTATATTATAGAGCAAACATAAGACATTAAAAAAAAATCTGAAAAGCATAACCTCATGTTTATACTGAAAAAATATGTTTTGAAGATGTGTCTTCGAAGAACTGGATTTTTAAGATCTGTCTTCAAAGTCGTTGTGAGATCGGAGCATTGCGAAAATTTGTAGATTTGATTTTTTGTAGATCTACAAAACGAAGACTTATAGATTTTAGTTCCTCCAGATCTACAAAACCAAAAACTTGAAGATCCACCCGTAGATAGTGTTGGAGACATCGGTGGAGGAGATCCACCTGGAAAAAAAAAGCATAGGGAGGAGCGGGTCTCAGATCTAGGTGGAGCTCATCGCGGTGGTTGCGTTCTTCATGCACTTTCACCACACGCTCGTCATCGCTGCCCCGCTCTCACTGTCAAGGAAAAAAACAAAGAACATGTTGAATGAGGAGAAAGCGGAGAGACCTCATGAAATAGAGGTTGAGGTTGAGGTTGAACATGAGGCAGTGACGGTGGTGGTGGCAATGGCGCTGTCGATGAGAGTGAGAGTGAAATACGAGAGAGTTAGAGAGTGAAAGGAAGAGTAAGAAAAAAGAAGAGAGGGAGACACTTAGAAACACGAGAGGGGAGACAAAGAGTTCAAAAATAAAATTAATCATTCTAAGACGGTTTTTACAAAACTAGCGTAGAACAGTTTATTCTAAGGCGGTTTTCGTAACAACGTCTTTGTTGAACAACCTTGTATTTACAAGATTGTCACCGTATGACATTCTAAGATGGTTACGCATAACTGTCTTAGATTGTATGTCGTAAAAAATAATTTTTAGTGTACATATCAATTAAGATAAGAATCAATTGGATTGGATTCATTTATTTTAACTTATCTCCTCAGGTTTGTTAATTTTGTACTTGGAGTGGACTTAATTTGATTGATTGGTTGATTTTTTTCTTTGGAGAGGGTGTGTGTGTGTGTTGTAGAGAAGGTTATTAGTAGCTTTTTCATCGATAAAGGTATAAATGACTTTTACCGTGGTGCTTGAGACTCTATGATGATGTCTCCTCTTCTCTCTCTATCGACCATCACTTCATAGTGCATACTTACATGATATTTATGGAATTCCCTTTTTAGTTTTATTTAAACTTGCATTGAGAATTTGTAACTAGCCCCACCTACCTATCTACCCCTTTTTTCAACACAATCTCCTACACTTCTGTTCCTTTTCTCTTTTTTCTTGACCATTAACTTTGCTTTCCTTTAATTTTTAGAGTTCTCTCTCTTGCCTTGATGCCCTATGTATGTGTATGTCTACTCAAAGTGATGGCCAATTGGTAAACATTGTGTTCCAATGAATTTGGCTTATCAAATCTGTCTTCACTTTTGTTTTAAAGTTAGAGTTAGCTACTTGACCTTGATCAGTGCCTTCCAAATTATGATTTTTGGCTTGATGGGGTTTATGAATAAAATGAAGCTCAATTAATGATATAAAAGGTATTTTGAACTAGGACCTTAGAGCTAACTTGACAATAAAACACATTAGTTGTGTCTTCAATTCGTATTGAATAAGCTCATTGCTTTGAATTTTCAAATTTTTCCTGCACACCACTGTAATAAGCAACATCAAAGATTTTATGCTAATTATATATAAATATACACAACATTTCAATATTTCAATGTAATTTGCATCTGTAGCTAAATTTTTAGCTTTTAGTAGGTTGCTATGATTAGATTTCCCTACTGACATTCATACATGCGGGTGAAACCTAAACAATAAAAATGACAAAGTACATGGATCATATTGTTATTAATTTTCATTTTTTTCCTTAAATTTCATTTTTATATAATTTTGAATTTATTTAAATGTCAAAAAATTCTCATTTAATCCATATAAATATAACAAGTTTTCTCTTAATCTGTAGACTGGGATGCCAAATAAAAAATATAAAAAATTATAATATTTACAAATTACATATATTAAAAAGTAAGTGAAATACTACATAACAAAAAGAGTAACCTAATTATTAATAGAGATTCTATGATATAATATTTTTTTAAAAAAACCTATTCAAAATAAAATAAGGGATAAAGTGATAATTATAAGATTTTAAAGGATACAACTTAATAGAGTCATTCTTTAGAATCTTTTTGTCTTGTTTAAAATAAATATCCAATACTGAATCATTAAATGGAAAAAATATACAATTTTTTTTCATTAAGAAAAACTAAAAAATGTTAAATATATTTAGATGAATAAATTAAAAATGTTTTGAGTCCTAATATATATACTATTGTACTAAAGCCAATTTGAGTTTCTCCTATTTTCTATATTCTTTGGCCTTTTGGAATCCTTTTAATAATTGAAAAAAAAAGTCCTTTTTGTGGAACTTTATGTTTTCTCATTTTATTTGTTTAATTTCCCCCCACTCTTCTTGTAGCTTCAAGGGGGTAATAGTTACACCTACCAAGGATGCATGGTAGGTAATCTGCATACTTTGATTATGATCTCAAATGTAAATGGTCTCACAATTGATGGAAGTGTATGAATATAATGATCTTATAGTTTCTAATTTATTCTCAATATCTCCTTGATTGTCTTTTTTACATTGTTCCTTTGATTCCTTTTTCTTGTGATGATTTGGTGCATAATTCTTTTGATGTTATTGGTTACAAGTACTCAATTGAGAAATTCATGTATATGATTCTGCAGAGGATGTTATGGTTAAAGCTGAGCAATTATTGGAGTCCTCTGCTTTCTGTGTTCAACCCCATGATTTAGTTCAGATGAAAGATTTAGATGTCAAGAAGATTAAAACTAATGTAGCAGGCGAGGATATGAACTTGTATTCCCAGGATAATGAACATACCCTTTCTCAAAAAAATGCAATATCACACCCGAAGTAATATTGCAGGCAGACACTATCGCCTTGAACCTAGGTCCATGTCTACCAAAAGATCAAGGGCATATAATGGTGGAAGGTTTAAAAATCTCAGAGAAGAAAATCGATGCTAAGTATGTTGCTGCCCTTCTAGCATCCAAGGAAGCACAAGAAGAGATTTTAAATTGTGAGGTATGACTTTCTTTAGTTTTTCTTGTCACTGATTGTTGAACATTATAACATGGCATTTGATTTTGTTATGATTTTAAGCCTAGTTAGCTAGGTAAATATCCTACAAAGATAGCTTTAGTAATTTAGTTATCATGATTTGGATCTATAGGATTCTTGCTTTAAATGGCTAGGTCATAAAGGGTTGGTGCTTTATAGTAAATGCTCTACTGCAATTCCTAATAGACCTAGCTAGTCAATTTTTTATTTTTCATTTTAAAAAATACATTCTAAGATGGTTTTATGAAAAATTGTCTTAGAAAGTCTATTTCTAAAACGGTTTTAGGGAAAACCATCTTAGAATCTTAAATTCTTTTAAATTTATTTTAAAAAAAGACATTCTAAGATGGTTCTTTGAATAACTGTCTTAGAAAGTTTACATTCTAAGACGATCTTCAATCTTTTTCAATTTTTTTTTGTTTTAAAAAAGATATTCTAAGACGGTTATCTGAAAAATCGTCTAAGAAAGTCTACTTTCTAAGACAATTTTTGGGAAAACCGTCTTAGAATCCTCAATTTTTATTTTTTTTTTAAAAAATAATTCTAAGACTTTCTAAGATAGTTTTTGGTAGAACCATCTTAGAATTCTCAATTTTTTAATTTTTTTTAAAAAGACATTCTAAGATGGTTCTAGGATAAAACCGTCTTAAAAATTGTACCATTCTAAGACATTTTTTGGGAACAGTCGTGGAAAGTGTTGACTTTTCATGACGTTGGCTTCAAAGACGGTTCAAAAATGTCGTCGAATGTCTTCAAAAACCATCATCAAAGATACTTTTTCTAGTGATGGTACTTACTTGAAGGGAGAGTTTGTCGTTTATAATGATTCTACCTAACTCGAATAGGATTGCTCTAGTGGAGGGACCTCCTCTAGCCATTTTGTTTTCTACTAACATGTGTAAGAGTGTAAAGTGTACAACTCTTTATAAATGAAAGTAATCCTGTACAATTACATGTTTGTTACAAGTTTTTAAAAAGTATTTCTAGGTATTATATTAATTCTTGGAAATGCTATAATTTATTTTTTTTCTTCATGTTTTCTTATATTTATATTCTCATTAGAAGGTGGTGGGAAAGTCATATTCTCATGGGAATATGAAAATTTATTATCTAATGCACATGCAACTTTTTCAATTTAAATTAATTAAAATTTTAAAAAATATTGACATGAATATTAAAATGTAACCAAAGATTTTTTAAAAATATCCAAGAATGATACTTCCATGTTATATTCTTGGGAGATAAGTTTGCCAGCATGACGCTACGGAAGATATGGAAAACCTTTTGGAGGATGGAGTGATGAATTAGAAGCCTCTAGATTCTGAACCTACTGTGGAATGGAGTTTGGATGGACATGTGATCCCCCTGTATGATGTAGAATTGTTAAGGTGGTTGTCTCCTTGGCTAATTTCTTTGGTAGTAAATGTATTGGCAACGAGAGTGAATTTCAAAGTCCTAAAAGAAAAACAACAAAGAAGCTGGACATGTAAGGGTGCCTTTCAAATTATTGATCTTCAAGATGGGTTCTATCATGTGATCTTCAGTAATTAGGAGGATTATAACCTTATGTTGTTCAAAGGCCCATGGAAGGTAGCAGATCATTACTTAATTGTTCAAAGATGTCAGCCATTCTTTTTTTATGAATGCAGAGAAGCCCAAGAAAAAATGGTGGTTTGAATATGAAGTCAATGTCTTCCAATAGAATTATACAACAAGGTCTTCCTTAACAGAATTGGAATGAGTCTTGGTAAATTTCTTAAAATGGATAGGCTGATTGAATTCCATCTAGTCTTGTGAGAAATTTGTCAAGATATGTGTTGAATTGGATTTGGAAAAGTCTTTAGAGACACAATATATGGCAGAGGACACAAGATTAATTTGGAGTATGAAGGGCTTCACTTAATATGTTTTTGGTGTGGTAAATATGGACACAAAAAAGATCAGTGCTCTTATGTGGTGGTGATGGTAGAGGAAGTTTAAAAGGATAAGAAATTGGTGACAGCTATTCCAGCAGTAGGGATGTACAAGCCAATGAAGATGATGTTAGAATTCTAGAGGATCCTTATAAAATATCAATAAACACTTGGAACACATTATGTTAGATTATCAAGAAGGATTATGAAGAATACCTTGATCCATAGTACGTAGTGGAATTAACAATTATAAGGAGTAATTGGTTTGGTGATCTTCCTCAACCAAATCACCGTTTTCCTTTGTTGGGACCTCCGTTTTCTCGTCAAATGGGGAGAAGAGAATACGATTTTCATTTGGTGTATTGGGGACTACAACCGTGCTTTAGGTTTTTAAACTGTTAGAGTTCCAGTTATTCTCTAACAGGCCTAACTGGTTTCCGCTTATTAACCCCATATTAATTTTTTGAAGATAGTCTAATAGGCTCATCAAATTAGACCACTTATATTAAGCCCATAAAAAATATAAATAACTAATATAAATATTATAATATAATATGTAACACATATTAACTAATTAGTTAGAAATTATAAAATTCTTAACTGGTGAGGGTTGACGTAAGCATAAATAATGAGACCTCCATAATTGGGGAAGGAAATATTCATTATGCTAATGATGAGTATGGCCGTTATGGTGCATGGATGTTGGTATTTTGGATGGATTTAAAAAAAGAAAAAATAGAAAGGTTGTTGTTAATGATAATGCTGATTTAGTTTCGAGATCAAATATTGGCTCAAGATTTTTGGTTCTCTCTTTTGATGATTTATCTACTAAAGAAAAGGGGTTGGAATCTCTTAAAGGTATTGGTGGTGGGTCCACAAACTCAGAATTAAGTGGGACTAGCTCGAAAAGCACTAGGGTGCCTAAGCAGATGAACAATAAAATAGTTAATCATATGAAAGGTTCTCGTGGCCAAGTGGTGTCTTTTGATGTAAAGATTCCAAAGCAAAATCAAGAGAAGGTTCATAATGCAGTTGGAGGTCCAAGCAAAAAAAGATGGGGATATTCGTATCGGTGGGAAAGCAAGTTTCAAAAAGAATATTGCTCACGTTGTTACGTATAAGGAGCGTGCTGGAAGAAATTAGGAGACCAAGTTAATATT
This sequence comes from Glycine soja, assembly GCF_004193775.1. Classification (NCBI taxonomy): domain Eukaryota; kingdom Viridiplantae; phylum Streptophyta; class Magnoliopsida; order Fabales; family Fabaceae; genus Glycine; species Glycine soja. The sequence continues at coordinate 32,083,402 of NC_041003.1, forward strand.
AAATGAGTGACTGAGAAAAAGGAGGACAAAGTAAGCATGCTGAGAGTTTGCATATTCTTAGTATGAATATTGATAGAAGGTTGTCCCAAGAGCATAATCTGAGGACAACTTCTTTTCAAGAAGGAGGGGAAGATAGAGGGCTATCCAAAGAGCATAAGGACCTAGAAGCACTTAATGAGTTGAAGGGTCTAATGACAAGGTTCAAAGCCAAGTTTCTGCAAGAAGAGATGACCAAGAGGATCAAGGATGGACTGCTCATCAAAGGCAAGGAAGAAGAAAATCACAAGGAGTTGAATTGGAGCACATTGAAGATTGTTGAACAGCTCGCTAAGTGCAATTCCAACCCGAGGAGGAATTGGGATTAGCGTGAGATGTCTAGCTTAGTGCAATTTCAACCTAAGGAGAAATTGCGCTTAGCGCGAAGTGCCTAGCTTAGCGCAAACCTTCAATTTGAATTTACGAAAATTCTCAATTCTTGTTTATTTGTGTAATGGGTTTGAGCTTGATGTAAATAGGCCTTATTAGAGGCTCAGTTATCTTCTTAAGCCTAGATATATAAATATTCAGAAAATCTTAATTGTAGGAACTTTTTGCATAATTGAAATTAAGCTTGTGCTTAGAGAGAGCTTAGCCTTTTCTTGACCAAATTGATTCTTATCAAGGAAGCTATTCCTTTATGGCGAATCCTCCTTTGGATTATCGATTCTCTGCAGATCGTGGCGTCATTCTGTTCATCTTCTTCATTTTCTCCATCTTTTTCTATTTTTCTGTTCTTGTGTTCTGAAGGCCAACAATGATGTTCTTGAATTTGCATCTGGAACGATCCAAACCAATCGTCCATGGCTTGGATTGCATCAAATACTACTAATGATAGGCTTAAGAGTTGCCTTTGGTTGATTTTCATGTGGATAAGGAGGCAATTACTTGTTCAAATAGTCAGAGAGCTGTGGAGCATAAACTGCCTACTGCTGGTAGCTTGGATAAAGATATTATGGACTGCTCAGGTGGGGGCATGGAGGATTATATTCCTCAAATGAAGAGTGGCAGTACTCTGCTAGTCCTCTCTAATAATTCTTAATGAGTATTATTAGTTGGAATTGTAGAGGCATTGCCTCTAGAGGATTTGGAGCTTTGATGAAGGATTTAATGAGACAAATCAAGCATAATTTATAATTCTAGTGGAGACTCATACGAGTGGAACAAGGTTAAGGCTACTTGATAGGAAGAGAACCACAAGGCCTAAAAGTATTTGGAAGATTTCATTTAAGGGATAAAAGCTTAGTATTGGCACCAAAACTGTTAGAATCATTTTGTTAGGATTCTGAGTAGTGCCTTGCTGTTAGTGCTTGTCATTATCTTTCTATTTTTCTACTTTGTCTTGTAGCTATTGCAGCAACCAGGTATAGTTGTATCAAGGCAATGAATAATAATAAGAAAAAGTATCACTTCTCTTACCTTGCTTCTTCTGGAGGTTCCTTAGTCCTCGAATTCTAAGAGAGTGTCCTAATTCCTAACAATTTTAGTGCTTTCATTGAGCATCAATGGCTGACTCCACTTGCTCCAAGTCCAATATGGACCACATTGAAGAATCATTTTGTTAGGATTGTGAGTAGTGCCTTGCTATTAGTGCTTGTCATTATCTTTCTGTTTTTCTACTTTGTCTTGTAGCTATTGCAGCAACCAGATATAGTTGTATCAAGGCAATGAATAATAATAAGAAAAAAGTATCACTTCTCTTACATTGCTTCTTCTGGAGGTTCCTTAGTCCTCGAATTCTAAGAGAGTGTCCTAATTCCTAACAATTTTAGTGCTTTCATTGAGCATCAATGGCTGACTCTACTTGCTCCAAGTCCAATATGGACCACATTGAAGAAGCCATCACGAAACTCACCTCCAATCAACTCAACCTCATCGCTACTCAAAACACCATGTCCACCCAACTAAACAAACTTGTTTAGAGGATGGTCTTTCTCGAGACCACTCAACATTCCCTATCTTCTTCCTCTATGTAGTCACCACTAACAGACAACTCTCAAAGGTTACCTATGGCTTCTGCAATGATAATGACACCGATGGAGCAACACAACACATAAACCATGCCCTCGATGTCTCCAGGGAAGAAGTTGGTGGCAAAACTCATTCTAATGAAGTCACAACTGCTATCGGAGCAGGAGATTCTGACGGAGGTGACGAATTTAGTCATACAACAATTTGGAGTGCAAGCAATTTTGTTGGAGGAATTTTGACACTGCTGTCTCCATAAACTATTGTCACATCTGTGAGGTGCTCTATGACCCCGTCTTCAACATCCCAATTGGCCTTCAAATTGTCGAGGTTGTTAGAGTTGTTCAGAAAACCACCCACAATACCTCTTTTGTCCTTCAAAAGCATTCCAATAGCATCACAAATAGCTTTTCCTCACTCTGAATCTTTATCGTGCGCGTAAGAGCACCCCTTATAATCGAGATCCAGCGAAGGGCCCATTGGGCCTACTTAGTGACGCAGGGGATGGTGTCGATGGTGTGGAAGAGGTGGTTCTTCTGGTCGGAGTCCTTGATGTAGGTTTCGAGGAGGAGGCTGTACATCTCGAAGTGGATGTTCTCGATGGCGATTTGGATAGAAGGTGTGGGCCTCGGGGAGATGGATCTCCTGTGTGAAGTGCTTGATAAGGTTCTCGAGGACGATGTCGTCAGAGGCAGTGAAGAAGGCGAGGACGCAGGTGACAAGGTGGTGCTCGCCGTCGGTTAGGGAGTCCTAACAGTGGAGGTCCTGGGAGAGGTCCACCTCTTTTGCTGCCCAGAACAAGGCTTTAACTTTCTTCAATTGAGAACATGCAAAAATGATCCGGGTTCGGAGCCAAGGAGGGCTCAACTGGATATAGCCCTCTCACTCACATGCTATATTTTTTCTCTAACTCCACCCCATGTTTCATCCAAAGTCATTTTTTCCTCAATTCATTCTCTCCACCTCTCTACTAGTCCCACCAATACAGTTGCCACCCTCCAACCCACCTCCAATACAATTCCCAACCTCTCACCTTTTAATTTCCCACCATAACCCCATCTCCATCCTTGCTTTCCATTTTTTTATCCTTGTTCTCCATCTCAGTCATTGCTTCCCGAACCTAATCCTCCAATCACCATTTGTCACATTAATTCCAATTCCTTCATCCAATCCCACTTTCATGTTTTATTTTTTACTTCTCAACAAATATTTACAAAAAAAAGTTCAAGTCTCACATAGCCCCACAATAATTGCCAAGCCCAATTCTTAAACTTTATTTTTGCACTCCAATTACTTTTGGTATTTTTTTCTTGCTATGGATCCAGATCCTACTTTTGAAGCCTCCGAAAGTCATGGTTTGAAGTCCCATCACCTTCAAGACAAGGTGTTTTTGATGGGCCAAAGATTGATAGGCTGAGAACCATAAGGCCCAAAAAGTGTTTGGAGGATTTCGTTTAAGGGATAAAAGTTGAGTATTGGCACCAAAACCGTTAGAATAAAAAAGTGTCACTTTTGTTAGCTTGCTTCTTTTGGAGGTTCCTTAGTCCTCGAATTCTAAGGAAGTATCCTGATTCCTAACACTATTATTCGTAGAATTAGCCTTCTTGGTTCTTTTATCCAAGATGAATTGGCCATTCTAGGGGGAATATGGTGTCTATGGAATCTGATGGATTAGAAGGTGGACATGGTTAGAAACTTTAGCCAATTGGTCCATATAAAGGTTTAGTGTATGGAGTTCTACAAGTTGCTAGGAGACAAGTTTTATGGGAATAGTTCACTAAAATTAGTAGTGAGATGGATAGTGATTGGGAAATTATTGTAGACTTCAACTGCGCCTTGTCTCCTAATGAAAAGTTAGAGGAAATAGATGGCAAGGTCATAGAGATATGGAATCCTTTCGAAATGTGCTTTATAAAGGAAACCTTATTGATATGATCTTTCTAGGTGACTCTTTAACTTGGAGGAATGGAAGGATTGGGGTGCGTCTTGATCGTTACTTAATGTTGAGTGGAAAGTGAGATATCAGGAGGTTGTTTTGTTGGTTCATCTGGGGGTGGTTAAAATCTTATCATAGACCACTTCTTTTGAGTCTGGAGACTCCTTAAAAGGAGAATAGACATCCACTACTACAAAAGGGTGATTCAACATCGTTAAATCTAAGTCGGTTATGAGAAAAACGATGTAGTAAAGCTTTTGGTGGCATTTTTGAAATTAAACCAAACTTTTATAAAGCGTTAACGACGGTTTTCGTTAACCGCATTTGATATAAATGTTACGAAAGGCGGTTTTATGAAAACCGCCTTTGTTTTGTACCATTCAAAAACGGTTTCTCATAAAAACCGTAGTTGAGTCAGTGTAATTTTAAAAAAATGCGTGACTCTTCAATTCCTCTCTCCTCGTCCCGCTCACTTTCCTTTTTTCATTGTCTCTTTCATCTTCCCTAGGCTCTCGAGAAGACGCATCCATCGCCAAAACCAAACCCAATGTCCTCTCTCTCGCGTTGAATGTGAATTCCTCTCTCGCAGCTTCCAACCAGCACCAGCATGAAGCATTCCATTCTGAAGAGAAAATCAAAGTTCTCCTTGAAATCTTCTGTGAAACATGCGCTTTTCGAGAGCGAGTTGAACCGATTGTTGCTGCGAGTGTGCAAATCGGAGATGGCGACGATGATGTGGTCCTTGGAGAGGAGTGATTGGGACTCGGTGGAGGTAGGTGAGTCAAGCGAGTCGACCCGATCAGTGACCGGGTCAGACCAGATCTGGATGAGCCTTTGTAAGGTTCGATTGGAATCTGAGTCATGTATTATTTGGTGTTGAACCGATGAAGTTGACGAGTCCATCCACTGATGCTGAAGTTGAGCTCGCTCTTAGAGTCTTGGAAGGGTGTTGTTTGATTCACCCTCAAAGTACTGCTCTCGCCCATCAACACAACGCTATTCAAGTCAGGTGTCCATCATTTTTTTGTTTACATCTTTTCATTTTTTCCATTTCTGTGAAAACACTCTGTTAACTACTAAGTTGTTTATGTAAAAATTGCTGCCCCCTTTGCAGGTTTTAATGAATATATTATCCACTCGTGGAGTGCTTGAGCAAGGTGCATGCTTAGATGCTCTAATCTCATTGGTGATGGATTCATCATCCAATCAAATGGTACCCTGACTCTTTCTTGAGTTTACACCATTTGCAAATATGTTTCTTTTGTCTTCCTTCCATTCTTTTCTGTTTTAAAAAACTTTAAATATCCGAGGGTCTTGGCTTAGTTTATAGGATGTATTGATTGATGTTCCTCTTGATGCTTATGAGATAGTTTGTCTAAGGTTTTGCTGCTAAAGAACATTTTCTTTGTTAGTTCATTTTTTTCTTCAAATTTCTCTCTCTTGATAATTATGTATTAGGATTTTGAGAAATGTAGTGGTATTATGGAAGTTGCTGACACAAGGCAAGTTACTGAATGTGGAAGATCCTTCTCCTTTTTTATTTTGCCCCGCGTGTTGTTCTTATTATGGTTATTGATTATTTTCTCCTAAGATGAAAAATTTAGATCAGTGTTGTTGCCAATGAAATATGCCAAAGGCTCCCTTCAAAGAAGTTTCCACTTATCATTTTGCATAATAAACGGATTAAGGGAGACAAAATGGATGAACCAATCAATAGAGCATTAATTGATAAGTGGAATAATGCTGATGCACTCTATGCAACACCTACTGGATCAAATGATGATTGGTAAGAACAAAATGGGATAAATTATTGTTGGTAACTTTTTGTTATCTATTTCTACTGTTTATGCACTAGCATGCTTCATTTGATAACCTGTGCTTCAGGTACTGATTGTATGCAGATATAAAATTTAGATGCTTACTTGTTACCAATGATGAGATGAGAGATCATCTATTTCAACTTTTGGGAAATGACTTTTTCCCCAAGTGGAAAGAAAGGCATTAGGTGAGCATAGCCCTCTGGAAAGAAATTTTTTTATCAAATCTGTTCTTATTTTCATATTGGTTTTATATATTTGATCATTTTGATGAAATAAGATTTAACCTTTAGTCTTTGGTTAAATCATGTAATATGTTTGGCTTTGTTTCTCTTTCTTTGATAATTTGCAATTTAAGGTTGTCCTAACATTGGAATCCATGTCTTCCAAATTTAAGGTACGCCTTAGTTTCTCTGATACTGGTAGTCCAGTGTTTCACATGCCCCCTCCTTGTTCTGTTGTTATTTAGGTAAGCTCCTTGTTCCTAACATTGGAATCCCTGTCTTCCAAATTTAGTGTTTGTTGCTCACTCAATGTTCAGTTGATTCTCCCTAGAGTAGGAACTATGCTTTGAGCTTTGAAGAAGAAAATGTTCGGGTTCTCTCGCAGGCACATGAAACTTGGCAGGTGAAGATTTGCTCTTTCAAAGCATTTTTTTATACCCAATTAAGAGGTACCACTATTCTTTTTAAAAGCTCATGTACAATGAGTATATTGCTTATAATACTGCTCAAGTAAGTTTCAAGTCTGGTGTCTTTGCCATATCATGCATATGAAGCAAGCTAGGATTCTTGTAGTTTAAATTGTAATAAAATTTAGTGGGAAATTTCTACTGTCATTGCTATTATTGGTTTGCAGATTAATTGGGATTTTAAATTTTAGCAATACATGTCATGCACCCCATATATGTTGATTTGTGAATAAAAATATAAAATATTTTAAATTTTTAACATATGAAGAAATTGAATTATAAATTATGAACTAAAAAGAATAATAATTTTGGAATAAATACTCAAATGTATAACAAAATTAAAACTATTAATTGTGTACAGTAAAATAATTGAGTCTTGAATACTGACAATGAATAAAATCTAAGTAAGATATTATATTACTTGCTCTCGTATCAACACTTAAAAAAAAATATTGTACTAGGACCTATAACTGAGTGAATAGTAATTTAAATACCATTACGACCATAATTATAATTCATTTTTTATCTATAATATTTATAACTAAAAATATCCCAAACATATATAATAATTATAACTATTATAAGATTAACTTATATTTATGGCATATACTTAAAATAATAAGTAAATAATATGAATAATTTTTTTCAATTGGTAATTATATATATTAGTTCAAATATTTGTTTCATTCCTGTAATTTATTGTTTTTCATTTTTATTTTTATATTTTTTTCATTTTAATCCTTACAAAATTTATCTGTTTTATTTTAAATCCTTAATTGAGATAGTGTTTTTTATTTTTTAAAATAATTTTTTTCATTATTCAAAAAATTATCTAAAATGTTTTAAGTATGAAAAAAACATATTTTATAAGGATAAAAAAAGAATAAAAATAAAAAATGTTAAATAACAAAGAAAAACTTTTTGTAGCATGTGATTATTTAAAAATGATATACCTTTTTAAAAAATGAAAAACCCAATTTAACTACTCGAAAAACTTTTTGTAGCATGTGATTATTTACGTTAGTTAAAGTTCACAGAGCTTCCATAAGCAGGTTTATTAGTGTGACTTCTGCGGTAGCTTATTACATAAGCATTTGCATTTTATTATTCAAAGTCATTTCATTACGTTATGCCCAATGAAACTCATTTATAACCATAATCATTTGTATTTCACACTGACAGTTCAAATTCATTTATAAAAACCAAACATATTCATATATAATTATAACTAATAATGAATCAAAACATAATTATAAATATAAAGATAAACCTATATTTCTAGGATATGCTTAAAAAGTTAAAATCATAGGTAAGTGACTATTATGAATAAATATTTTCAATTGGTAATTATATATATTTTTGAAAAATGACAACCCCATTTAACCTATATTTCTAGTATCTGCATTAAGTAGCTGATTCCCTTCATACTATGAAACTTTTTCTTATCTATTTTTATATGCATATTTTTGGTGCAGGAGGACCACTGGCCCTATAAGGCGTGCTAAGGGTGGTTGGACAACACAAGAGGTTAGTCTTTATTAATTGGAGACAACTATTTTTTTTTACTTATCAATTTTTTGGTTACACATATTCTTGCAATCTTGCTTGTTAGCAAGGTGATTAAATAGTGAATTCAGCTCAGTTGATTTTATGAATTTGTAATTATAGTCCAAGATTGTTATGCTTGTCCTCTCAATTATTGTTGTAGTTGGGGTGCTTTATTTTTTACGCAGACAACGGAGGATGTGGCTAGAGCTGTTGTCGCTGCTATGAATTCTCAGAGGCCATGTATGGTATATTCATTGAAAAATGATCATGGTGGCAGCCAACTTCAAAGGCTGCAGTATCAAGTTATGAAAATGATAAAATGATTTTCTAGCCCTCTAGAAGTTAAATATACAAATTTAAGTTGGTTGATGTTGTTGGATTTTTGGTCCTTGTTTTTTAATGTTTTTTTTGCTTTGTTCTTCCTTCATCCTAATTGTCATATTCAGGCCCTGCAAAGTCAATGTTTTTTAAGAAAGTTTGAAGGCCCTGATAAATTTAAGTTGGTTGATTCTGTGGGGTTAACACATGACGTGTCATTTGAATTAAACTTTTTCGATAGGTTTAAACTAGGATGGTATGTGATCTTTGTGACATCAACTCCAAAGCAAGGTGTGAGCTTCATTCTAGTAACATTCACTCTGAATGTCTAGCATTCTACATTGGTTATTAGAACGACCGATGTTGAATGTTTCATCGTGAGATAGGAATCTACGACGGTTCAGTACATACCCGATGTAGAATGATGATCATTCTACATCAGTTGTCCTGACAACCGATGTAGAAATCTGGCATTTTAAGACGGGTTTGGAGACTAGCTCGTCTTAAAATGGGCAGATTTCTACATTGGTTGTCCTAATAACCGATGTAGAATGTCAAAATTCAGCATCGGTCATTTAACCATCATTGTGTTTCAACGACTCTGGGTTACAAAGACGCGTGATAACCGATGTAGAAAGGCGCCGATAACCGATGTAGAAAGCCTATTTTCTAGTAGTGATCATCGGCCTTTTAGATTTGAAGTTGCTTAGTTGATGCATAACGATTTCATAAAGTTTACAAAGGAGCATTGAGAGAAAATTCAAAATAACCCTTTCTAGTCTAATAACATGTCTGAATTCACATCTCATTTAAAAAGATGGAATAAAAAGGTTTTTAGATGTATAAGGAAAAGGAAAAGGAAAAGCTTGCTAAAAAAGAAATTGGACAACTTGGATAGAAAATGAAATTTCTCCTTTAATAATGAGATGGATGTTGAATATAAGAGAATATAGGGTGATTATGAGTAGGTTCTAGCTGAACAGGAAATTTGCTGGTTCCAAAAGTCTAGAGCCAGGCGTTTGAGTAAATTGCCAACTATGCAATAGATTCATGATACTGTGAAGCATATGGGAAGCTTGAAAGCCCTTAGCTTAAACAACAACTTTCTGACTTTGGATTGCATTTAAAACACATTCCTTTAAGATGTGATAACACTAGTGTCATTAGTCGTACTAAGAATCCTATCATGCATTCTAGGACAAAGAATATAGAGATTAGACATCATTTCATTAGGGATCATATTCATAAAGGTGATTGTGACATTGAATTTGTTGATACAGACTCACAACTAGTTGACATCTTTATCAAACCTTTAGCAAGAGTTAGGTTCTATCATCTTCGTAATGAGTTTGGCATTTTAAACGAGTCTAATCTCACATGAGCCAATATGAGAGCCTATATTCACTTCATGTACATATTTATTTGCATTTTTATGTTTGTTTTGTGCCTATATTTGTGACTTTATTTTGATACAAACTTTTTGACTTTGTGATGCTAAAAGGGGGAGAAAGATATGAGTGATTTGTGTATGTACCTAGATGCTATGATTTGAGAAGATGGTACTAATATGTTTGCTAAGCATGATGTAAAACATATACAAGGACAAGGAAAACATCAATACACATCATTTGGTTTGGCATGATCAAAACCAGAAAGGGGGAGATTGTTGAATAAAAAATTGAAGACTTGAAGAATAGTCTTAGGTTTATGCTTTTAATCATTTTACAATGCCAAACAAGTTTTAAAAGATGTGCTTTTGTATTAGATGTTTTTAGACAGGCATGATGAGTGATTTAGTCTTAGTTTTCTTATATCCATGCTTAGTTGAAATCAAACATGGTAGATTAATGAATTGATCTCAAAGTTTCTTAGAGAATGAGTTCAATATAGTGTAATCAATTACAAAGTTTAGTAATCAATTGGAAAATATTAAAATAAGCAACAAAACTCACTTCTACTTGAAATTTGGCAAGAACCATCGAATTAATCGATTACCACATTTGATAATGGATTATTCCAGAATCACAAAAGCTTGAGAAGCTCTCTGTGAAATGAGATAATCGATTATCACATTCTGTAATCGATTATCACGTTTTTGAAAATGTAAAACAAAGAGGGATTTGAACGAATTAATCGATTACCATATTTTATAATCGACTAAATCAGTTTTAGATGTTAAAATTATAAATATTTGCACTTGTTCTATCTCATTAGTGACTCTTGATATGATCTTATCTTTTAGAAAACACATTCTAAGAGACATTAAAGTTGATTAAGATTCATCCATTCTTCATCATGAGTTGATATCTAAGGAAGAGTTTGAAGATGTTGTGATCTGCACTTTAAGGTGTATTCAATCTAATTTTGATTTCTTTCTAGATTCTGTTCATGGTTAGGGTTACCAAGGGTTTGTGTGAATTGATAGTGTTTCAACTCTTGATCTTTCTCTTGTATGGTTTAAGGCAAGAGTAGAGTTTTAGGGAATTGCATGTGCATAGTGTTTATACTTGGTTGTCTATTAGTGAAAGTTTTAAGGGGTCTTAGAACAATTGGATGTAGGTCTTCTTGAAGACTGAACCAATATAAATTTTGTGTGTGATTCTTTCTTTCTCTAAACCTTAGTTTTACGAATCAATCTTGGTAATGGAATTGATGTGAAAGGTCCATAAAACTCTATTTTTCATATGTTCTTGTATTCATTGTATGAAAATATTTCTTAACAAATTTTTTGAGAAAACCTTGATTACATGAAGGGGTGGGGTATTTCTTAATTGAATCAAAATAATGATTAGGTAAAAGTTTTGAAAAGAATCTATTCAACCTCTTCTAGATTTGTGATTATTTGAACAACTTCATCCCTTTGTGAGAAAGCTTGGGGGGCCTTTCCAATCCAATTTTATTCTTGGGCGTCTATGTGGTGATAATATAGTTGTAGCTCAAGAAATTTTTCATTCAGCGAGGAAGAAAAGAGGAGCAAAATGGTGGGTAGCTATTAAAATGGATTTAAAAAAGGCCTATGATAAACTTATATGGAATTTTATTGAAGATACTCTGTATGATATTGGGATGCCGAAAAATGTCATTAATCTAATTTAGAATTGTGGCCTCTATAAATTTTATTTAGAATGGAGAAGCTTTGGAAGATTTCTAACCTTCTTTAAGTATCAGATAAGGGGATCTTATTTCTCCATACTTGTTTGCTTTGTGCATTGAAAGGTTGTTTGTTGGATTTCCTCTGTAGTTACTTTTTGGTCCACTTTTTCTTTATGCAAATATGTTCAAGGGAAATCTGGTTTGCTGGAAAATGCACCGGATCGTCAAGTATTTAAAATTAAAACGGATGAATCTGAGTATCAAACTCAGGGAACTAGTCTTAGACAGGGTTATATTCAGAAATAAGGCATTGTTGAAAAAAACATTGCTAATTGATGATTTAGAACAGAATTAAACTAAGTCTAGGCTAAAAACAGTAAAAATGCAAGTAAGTAAGATTAATAGCAGTAGGTAAAGATGTTGGGTCTTTCTAACAAACCAGTTGATGTATATAAAGATGTTTCTCTAATCAATCATGCTTTTATGTTCTATGTTGTGCCCTAAATTACTAAACCTCGATCCCTAGTTAGACTGAATCAATCCAAGCTTCATCCTCAGATCCCTCTTGTTGGACTAGGCTTAATTAAGATAGCCCTCCTAGGTTTAGACTAAATTAAACTAAGCTTCATCCTCAGATCCTTCTTGTTGGACTAGACTCAGCTTAAATAGCTTACGAAAGTTTAAACTAATTTAGCTTAAGCTTTGTCCTCAGATCCCTCTTGTTGGACTAGACTTAGACCAAACAGCATTATTATAACAACATATTTAAAACCAAAACTTAATCCGTAGATCCCTCATTTAAGACTAAGTTTCAATTCTGCTTCATTCAAGTTTTAAGGCAACAATACATTTCCCAATGCTAAAGTCACCTAACCAACCACACAAATGGTTGATCAGACTAAGAGCATACAAAATTTAAGCACTGAAAGAAGCATTGAACACAAGAAACACAATCAATTAGATATTGAAGTAATTACATCAACTATTCTTTAGAAATCCCCAACAAGGGTGTTTAGCCAACCATTACAGAAAAACCCCTAACAATAATGAGATTACAAAACCTGGGTATCTCTGCAAAAGCTGCTCCTCTTGCTGCCTCCAGAGTTCCTTTCCCGAAATAGGCACCGTGGTGTGCCTTGGAATTCTGTGCAAATCTTCTCCTTTTGGGTGTCAAAAATCTGTCTGTAAAATCTCTACCCTAATTCTGCACAAGACAGGCTTTAAATAGGCTCTGAATCCGCGACGTTGCACTTAGAGCGAGTAAGTGGATTTGAACAATATAAACAGAGACATTATGTGTATATACAAAAATAGTGTGTGTATGCTATTTACTTTGACCATTTCAATTCTTACCCAGTGCCTCCCCCAAATTTGAAATATATTTACCTTGATAATTACTCCCCCAAACTTGGGACAAATTTGCTTTGAACCACGCTTCCTGTGATGATGCTCTCCTACAATCTAAGCCAAGGTAGCAGGAGATAACACTGTATAGGCTCAGGGTTCAATCAATCAATAATTCATTCAACTCAAACTGGTTGCAAGGGATAAATCATTCAAGCACATGGTCAGCTTTTTGGCTAAATGGCTATCACAATCAAACATGGCCTTTATCATCCTCAATTTCATGCATTCAGTCCATACTTCAGAGATTCACGCAAAAATCAGTACTAAATGATAGTCGTTTCTCTCAAAATTTAAGGATTACACTCTCACCAGGATACGGTCAATGCATTCCTTCACAATCAATCTAACAAACTGACTAACATTTTCAGTCATAATTCCAATCACATGCTCATTCTCTTCTAATGGCTGCAAGCTTGATCAAAACAATTATCTAATCATTCCAATCCACTCAAATCATACAGTTGCTCATTCAAATCATTCTCAAACACTCATTTCATACAAAACAATCCACTGCATATCGTTTTCAATCAGTTCTCTGTTCAAACAAGCTTTTTTGTACATGCAAACAACTCAAAGTACTAAAATTTAAAGAACGGAAACATAAAAACTGAAATTTAAATGACTGAACATAAATCATAAAATAATTCAAGTAAACTAAAATGTTCAAAATGCACAAATTTAAATGTCCTGCTTCTGTGGTTGCTCTTGTGCATGCTTATTAAGATCCAACACCTGAGCAACTGGTAAATCCTGAGAGGTAGGTTTCTCTAACTCACATGTTGGTGAAGATGGTATGGCATCATCAGGTATAGGTGCTGGGGATGGCTCTGGGATCTGGTCTGTGGAAGTCTCCTCCTCTTGAGCCATGTGTACACTTGCATCAAAATAAAAGGGCTCAGGAGGGGTGAGCTCATCCTCCCCCTTTGTTGCTTCTACTGTTGGCTGCTCTGGTTCAGGCTCCTGGGCTGCGGAGGCCCCACCCCCTCTAGAAGGAGAAGGCTAGGCTCTTGGCTAGGCCACCTGCGCATCAAACTCATCCATGTTCATGATGGATGGCAAGCCCAAGCCCTAAAGGCTCTGCATGATGATGGACTGCCCCCTGTGTAAGCTCTGGAGCATGGAGTGCAGCATCTGTGGTGTAAATGAAAAATCTGAAAGTCCTTCAGATAAAGAAGTTGGGAGTGGTATCTGTGTAGATGTTGGAGGAATAACTGGAGTCTGAATGGGAGGTACTGGAGCTGTGGAAGAAGGAGATGTTGTCTCTGGTGGTGCTGAAGTAGTGAGGACCTCTAATCTCTTACCCCTGGCCTTCCTTGGCCCTCTAAAGGTTAATGTTGGATCATCAAGATTCCAATAGTTCTTCTTAATATATGCCAAGTTAATGACAGAGCTCAAGTTCTCCAGGGATCTAGAATCTGATTGGACTCCTCTGGCCTTGCATAAAGTTGTGATCAAGGAAGGCAGGGAATCCAAGTCTGGATGTATCATGTTGTGTAGAAAGAGAGATCTGGTGGGAGATAAGGTACCCCAAATTCATATCCATCTTCATAATGATGCCATAAATTAATTTGGCTCTGTCTAAGGTGACATCAAAGGTGTGGGAGGTAGGAATTAGGTTAGAGAAGGAAAGAACACTCTATGTTTGAGCTAGAGTGGTCATGTTCTTCCTCAATATCTTCAATGGCTGCTCATCAGCATTTAGCTCGAATCCCCTCCTTGGGATACAAATCTTAGCAGCCAACTCCTGAGGATCAGGCCTCAGGAGTGCAAACCTAGAATAAGCACACAAATTCTCCCCCTCCTCAAGAATTACTAGGGTCTTCAGAAATGTGTTCAAAGTATCCTCATCAAATTTCACTAGATGACCTCTCACCCTCACCTGCTTAGGTGATTTATCCTCGGGGTCATATAGGTTCGCATAAAATTCCTTCATAATAGCAATGTTTATGCAGCTATCAGCAAAATTAGTCAACTTCTCATCTCAATGTCTTCTCTCGAGTTCCTCCTTGAACTCGTCAAACTCAGTGTAATAAACTACCACATTCCTCTCTGGTAGTAGTTTTCTAGGCACCACAATGTCTGTATATCTCTCCCAAGCTTCTTGAGATGTGAACCTGGATCTGTCATATCTGGCCTGGGTAGGTGTAGAAGGTGCCTTCCTTTTCTTAGATGCCATCTGTAAAATATAAGACAAAACACAAGAGATTAGCACAGTTTATTTTCACAAAAACATAAAAATAAAACTGAAATTTTGACTGGGCACTTAGCACAGCAGGCTGAGCTTAGCATGCCTCATGAAATTTTACTCAGGCGCTAAGCGCAACAGACTGGCGCTTAGCCTGAAGATACAGAAAATATTTTTTTCTACAGAATAGGCTTAGCGCACAGCTGAGCTTAGCCTAAGTCTACAATTTTCAAAACTGAAGAGAGTTGGAGCTTAGTGCAGCATGGCGCGCTTAGCTCAGGCTCATCAGAATGACACTCAGGCTTAGCGCACAGGGCGCACTTAGCCTAACTACAAAAACTTAAAAGACAGTGAGAGAGTTGAGCTTAGCACAGAAGGGCGCTTAGCTCAACACATAACAAGGGCTTAGCGCATAGACGCTCTTAGCCTTATTCAAAGAAAAACTTACAGAAGCAAAGTGGCGCTTAGCCTGGCAGGTCAGGCTTAGTGATGAACAAAAATTCTCAAAATCATAATGTCTGAACACTAGTCCCGCGTAGTGCACATACGCGCTTAACGGGCTTATCACTTACGCTCATCAATAGGGATGAACGCGCTTAGCGCGACATGGTCCGCTTAGCGCGTTCATCTGGAAATCCAAAATTTTAACAGTTGTGATGAACATGCTAAACGCAACAGGCGCGCTTAGTGCGTTCATCGCGATTTCCAAACAGAACCACAGGGTCTTCACCCCTTTCAGCCACATTGCCCTTAATGGGCTTCTAAGTTACTTAAAATCCTACATTGACTAACCCTAAAACTAATAACTTTAACCTAACAACATACAACTAAGAAAATAAGAAGTCATCTATCCTAAGGTTTGAAGAATAAAAAATAAAAATGGAAATGTATCCACTTACTTGAGTTGTGATTGAAATGAAGCAAAGAAGATGAAGAGAAACAGTACATGCACGCATCAGAAAGTACACAATTGCTCAAGGTTAGGAAGGTGTAGAGGTTTGGGTGCAAAGGTAGCACCCAAAGTGCCTTCTGCCTTTGATTTTTAAAAACTGAAATTCGTATGCGCGCTTAGCGCACAGCTACGCTTAGCGTGCCCACGTGACATTTGAGTTTAAAACCCAAGCGCTTAGCCTAGCCATACGCTATGCCCAACTTGAAGTTATAAAGTCCTGTGAGCATCTGGGGCTTAGCGCAGCAGCCTGCACTTAGTGCTTTCTGCAACACGAAAATTTTCTATAATATGCGCTTAGCCTGAGATGTGAGGCTTAGCGTACCATCAAGTTTCAACTTACAGAGAGTAGTTCAGGCTTAGCGCAACAGGCGTGCTAAGCGCACTTCCAAGAATTCAAAACCCGTAAGAGATCGGCGCTTAGCGCTTCCTGCCCCGCTAAGCCCAGCTTAAAAACTAAAGTTATAGAAAGGATCTGGGGCTTAGCACAGGATAGCGCGCTTAGCGCTGCTACAGTAAAAATTTTCCAGAGAAGAAGTGGTGCTTAGCGCATCATCCATGCTAAGCCCGCTGGTTAAAGTTCAATTACCATGAAGATGTGGGGCTTAGCGCAGTGATGTGTGCCTAGCTGAACTATTCAGCCAACCAATCAGGGGTCTTTGTGCTTAGCGCGAGCAAGCTTGGCTTAGCGCATGAAGACTGAGCGCTTAGTTGATAGACAATTGCAAAAAAATTTCTGGAGTCTTTTCTGTCTATCTCTTCACACAAGCTTAAAACCCCTTGTTCATTACTAAACAGGCTGAAATTAATCACAATCACAAGCAAGGTATCCTAACTACATGCAAGAGATAACAAATGAAAAATAGAAAAGGGAAACAAAAGTTGGGTTGCCTTCTAGTAAGCGCTCTTTTAACGTCACTAGCTTGAAGCATCGTCCTGTTATCCAGGATCCAACAGAGTTCCTACTTCAAGGACCTTCTTCTCAGGTCTCTTTTCCTCCATCACATGCACTTTAAGACAAACATTTTGGCTAGGTGGATCTTTGTCCTCATGGAACAAATCAAAGTTGATCTTCTGATCTTCTATGCCCATCTGCAATATCTTTTTTCCCATGTCCACCACACAACTTACAGTAGACATGAATGGGCAGCCAAGAATGAGAGGAATGTCAACATCCTCTTCTATGTCTATGACAACGAAATCAACTAGAAATATAAGGTGTTTAACCTTCACCAAAATATCTTCAATGACTCCATATGGCCTTGTGATGGATCTGTTAGCTAACTGGAGGGTCATGTGTGTGGGCATAATCTCTATCTCTCCAAGTCACCGGCACATGGAAAGAGGTATTAAATTGATACTGGCTCCCAAGTCTATAAGAACTTTGCCTACAACAACCTCACCAATAGAACACGGTATCGTGACAACTCCAGGATCTTTGTGCTTGGGTGGAAGAATGCGTTGAATAACAGCACTGCAATTACCTTCCACAACAATTCTGTCACTATGGATGTACCGGTTCTTCTTGGTTAACATATCCTTCAAAATTTTGGCATAAAAGGGCATTTGCTGAAGTGCTTCTCCAAATGGCAAAGTAATTTCTAGTTTCTTGAAGATATCAAGAAATCTGGCCAAATGTCGCTCTTTATCTTTCCGGGAGGGTACCAACGGATAAGGTACCTCCTTGCATTCAATAAGAGTAGCCTCTTTCTTCTTTTCTATGTTAGCCTCACTCTTGCCTTTCTTCTTCTCGGTCTCAACAACCTTCTCTTTTTGTTTTTCATTTTTCAACTTTTTTCTTTTATTTCTTTTTCTTTTTCTTCCTTCTTCTTTATTTTCTCTTGACAGTCTCTTATTGGTGTCTCTCCTTCTTCATCACCTTCTGCTTCCTCAGCAATTTCTTCAAGTTCAACTAAATCATCAACCAGTTCCAACGCCAGCTCATCAGCCAGCTGTTATTTAAATCCCTCCAGCTTCTAATAAGCTCTACTTTCCTCTGCTTGAATCTCCATTTTGCTTCTAGTCATCACAACTTTAAACTCCTCTTTAGGATTTTTCTCTGTGTTTGTTGTAAAGCTGTTGGATGGTCTTTCAGCTAACTGCTTTGCAAGTTGGCCCACCTGGACTTCTAGATTCTTAATTGCAGACTCAGTGCTCTTTTGGTTAGACATTGACACTTGCATGAATTGAGCTAGAGTCTCTTCCAGCTTTGTGGTTCGGTCATAGAGACTTGGCATCTGTTGTTGTGGCCTTGTAGATGAACCACCCCAGTCTCTGTTGAATTGGTTACCAGGGTGATTTTGCCATTTTCTCTGATGTTGATATTGCTAGTTATTTTGAAATCCTAGAAATCCACTTATATTGAAATTTCCTCTGGGCTGATTCCCCATATAATTGACTTCATGTGCAATTTCCTCTTCATCAGGGATACAACATCCAGATTCATGAGCTCCACCACAAATTGTACATCCTGCAACCTGCAAAATAGAAGAATGCAAAGTTTGTGCAGAATGAAGCTAAGTTGGCAACTTACTGAGTGTTTCTGTCAATGTCTCTAGTTGCTTGGATAACAACTTGTTTTGTGCCAACAGAGCGTCCTGTGAGGTTAGCTCCAATAAACTCTTCTTGGTAGGAATGTGGGCTCGGTCTCTCAAAATGGCAATGTCACTAGCAGCCATGCTTTCAATTAAGTCCATTGCGTCATCGGGGGTCTTCATTTTGATCTTACCCCCAGCTGAAGTATCCAAGAGCTGCTTAGATTGTGGTCTCAACCCATCTATAAATATGTTAAGTTGTATTGGTTCTGAAAAACCGTGAGTGGCAGTCTTCCACTTAACGATTCATTTGGAAACTGGTGGAAGGAAGAGATAGCAGCTTTGCCTTCTGCAGTCTTCGATTCAGGGAAATATTTCTTTAAGAACTTTTCTACTACTTCATCCCATGACTTCAGACTGTTTCCTTTGAAAGAATGAAGCCATCTCTTAGCTTTTCCAGATAAAGAAAATGAGAATAGACTCAACCTGATTGCATTCGCAGGCACACCCGCCAACCTAATCGTATTGCATATCTCTATATAGGTGGCTAAGTGAGCATAAGGGTCTTCATTGGGTAAACCATGAAACAAATTATTTTGAATTAGCTGTATCAATGAAGGAGGATATGTAATTGTCTGAGCTTGAACTTCTGGTTGTGCAATACTAGTGAAAAATTATGGCACAGTAGAACTTGAATAATCCTCCAGGGTTACTCTTCTTGGCTCTTTAGCCATGATTGGGGCTTCAACAGGTTCTATATGATAATGCCTTGTAATAGGAAAACTAGAAGATGCCTCGGAAGAGCGAGGTTCTTTTTCTGGAGTTGCCGCTGCTTCTAAATCCTACAAAAAAAATTTGATTCTTTCTGAATTACACCTTCTACAGGTGGCGTTAATCTCCAAATCAATGGGAATCAAATCACCTGCAGTAGATCTTCTTTGCATACAAGAAAATAGAACAACAATTATCCAGTTCAAAAGAACAACGAATGTACGGTAACTAAAATATGAACAAAAGAATCAATGAATCAAAGAGAAAAATATAAAGCAATGTTGTAAAACTGAACTAAACTCTTCTTGAATCTAGATCCTCGACAACGGCGCCATAAATACTTTGTTAGATTTCCCCTACAGTTACTTTTTGGTCCAATTTTTCTTTATACAAATATGTTCAAGGGAAATCTGGTTTGCCAGAAAGCGCACCGAATCGTCAAGTATTTAAAATTAAAATGGATGAATCCGACTATCAAACTCAGGGAACTAGTCTTAGACAGGGTTAAATTCATAAATAAGGCATTGTTGAAAGAAACATTGATAATTGATGATTTAGAACGGAATTAAACTAAGTCTAGGCTAAAAATAGTAAAAATGCAATTAATTAAGATTGACAGCAGTAGGTAAAGACGTTGGATCTTTCTAACAAACCAACTGATGTATATAAAGATGTTTCTCTAATCGATCATGCTTTTGTGTTCTATGATGTAGCCTAAATTACTAAACCTCGATCCCTAGTTAGACTGAATCAATCTAAGCTTCGTCCTCAGATCCCTCTTGTTGGACTAGATCCAGCTTAAATAGCTTACAAAAGTTTAGACTAATTTAGCCTAAGCTTTATCCTCAGATCCCTCTTGTTGGACTAGACTTAGACAAAACAACATTATTGTAACAGCATATTTAAAACCAAAGCTTAATCCGCAAATCCCTCATTTATGACTAAGTTTCAATTCTGCTTCATTCAAGTTCTAAGGCAACAATACATTTCCCAATGCTAAAGTCACCTAACCAAGCACACAAATGGTTGATTAGACCAAGAGCATACAAAATTTAAGCACTGAAAGAAGCATTGATCACAAGAAACACAATCAATTAGATATTAAAGTAATTACATCAGTTGTTCTTTAGAAATCCCCAACAAGGATGTTTAGCCAGCCATTACAGAAAAACCCCTAACAATAATGAGATTACAAAACCTAGGTATCTCTGCAAAAGTTACTCCTCTTGCTGCCTCCAGAACTCTTTTCTCGAAATAGACATTGTGGTGTGCCCTGGAATTTTGTGCAAATCATCTCGTTTTGGGTGTCAAAAATCTGTCTGTAAAATCTCTACCCTAATTCTACATAAGACAAGCTTTAAATAGGCTCTGAATTTGCGACGTTGCACTTAGTGTCACCCTGGCGCTTAGCGCGAGTAAGTGGATTTGAGCTTAGCACCATTCATGCGCTGAGCTTGGCTGAGGACAACTGTTGCGCTTAGCACACTGATTTCACACTTAGCTCGCGACCTTGATATTGATGCTCTGTCAGATTCTTCTGTCACGCTAAGCACACTAAAGCTGCACTTAGCGGTGGATGCGCGCTTAGCCTATTGATGAGCTAAGCTCAACTGTCACTTTTAGCACTTCATGACTTAGCCTCTTTTTCACCTGAAATTGCACATATTTCATCTTTAAATCCAATGGAAATATTCTAGAGACAGCTTTAACAAAAAAACAAGATTTATTTACAAACTACTACGAAATAACCATAAATTGGGGGAACTATACAAGTTTTGAAAAATGTTTTCTATACAAAGGTTAGTAGTATAAGACGACTAACATTGTTCCAACTTATTTTTGTTGCAATGGATGAAGGGGTTTAGAAGCCTATTAAAATCACTCGAGTAAGGCCTTTTACCTCTCTCATCTGGATTTTGGTGATGATTTGATTTTGTTTACTGAGGCGTCCTCAAAGAGGGTTCATTCCATTTAAAATATTATGAATTTATTTTGTAAGAGATCTAGATAAAAAAATTAATTTAGATAAGTCTAGGATGTTTTTCTCTAAAAATGTTAGGAGAAATCTCAAACAACGTCTTAGTGATGAAATAGGGATCCCTTGGACTGAAGACTTGGTAAATATTTAGGAGTTCCTATTTTTCATAACTGTGCCTCTCAAAGTTCATTCCAATTTATTATTGTTAAATTCAAACAAAGGCTGAGTGCTTGGAAATCTAGGACTTTTTTTTTTCCAGGTGGAGTTATCTTGGCCAAGTTAGTTTTGCAGACCCTCCTTTCTTATATGATGCAAACAACTTTACATCCAATAAGTGTTTGCGATGAGGTTGATAGAGCTTTTCGTTAGTTTATATGGGGTCGATAATGAAAATGGTAGGATGATACACTTGGCATCTTGTGATAAAATCTATACTCTCAAAATCAAAGGTGGATTAGGCCTTAGGAAAATGTGGTATTTTAACAAGGTCTTCATGCTAAGAGCTAATTGGAGAATATGTGGCCAACAACCTCCAATATAGGAAACTATTATTCATTCTAAATATGGATGTGGAAATGGTCAACTTTCTGTTATGAATGATAAAAAGCCAGGAAGTAACTTTTGGAGAAGATTGTTGTAACACTGAAAAATTTCAACTCTGTCTGTGTGTGATTAGTCCTTCTTGAGAAATTGTTTGTGTTTGTTTTGACTGTGAACTGTAATTTAATTTAAAATCATAGTGTTATGTTCTTTTCTATGAAGTAATTAGTCATTAATTAATTGGTTTCTCTGTGATTACACTTACATATCAGTGTTTGCCTGCAAATTACACTGCAGTCGATTAATTTTTTAAAAAAAATAAATAATTGGATCTTTGGAATTTCCTTATTTACTTAAATGAATAAACTTCTTAAGAATTAAGTTTATTAAAATTTAGTTGATAAGTTTTAATTATTAAAGTTGACAAAAAAATATTTTCAGTGCAGGAAAATTATTTTCACGATGTAGGGTTACATTGTGTAAGTTAATTACACAGTGTAAACCACATTTTAGCCATCATTTCATGGCATCAACACAAGTAGGGCTGACCATGCTTGCACCACACTCTCACCCAATCACACGCACTCACCCATTCAATCACTTCACCACTCTCTTTTTCTCTATACCTCACTTCACACATTTACTTCATTTCTTATTTTCAAATCTTGGTGACTTAGCAAAGAGTGAACTAAATGCTCTCTTCTTTCACCTCCTATTTAGACCAAGAAAGATAAACACTCTCATCTCCACCTCTCAATTTTCATGGACACTACAAGGCTAGGGTGATCACACTTTAGTATTCAACACAAGTATTTTGTGGTGTGCAAGACCAAGAGCTTGCAACCTCACTCTCCTCTCATTTTTGTGATCTGAAGCTTAGGGTAAAAGGGCCTTTGTGATGAAATCAGCTGCCCATGGTTGACTATGGGAGGAGGCAACCATGGTGTATTGATCCTTCAATGCATTGCATGCATCAAAGTGCTTTCTTTTTTCAGTTTTTCCACTATTTTTGTAAAATTGTGTTCTTTTCTCTTTTCATGCATGCTCTCTTTATAGTTTTTCTTCATGTTTGTGCTCTAGAAGAGCTCATAGTACAAAGGAGACTCTATCCAATTTTTTTTAGATTTTGAAAAACAAGTTTGGATTCTCAAAATTAGGCTATGAGAAGGGAGGAGGTTGGTTGTAAGGTTTGATCATTTGGACCAGTCTCAGGGTTTCAAGCCTAGAATAAACTCTAACTGTTGGATTTTCATGAAACTTATTTTTTTGGGCTCCAGACACAATTTGCAACAACTTTTATGTTGAAGCTGTTGAGAGAGGAAGTCATTTTGAGGCCCATCTGTGACATGCAAGATGACTGACTTGTTGTGCAAGGAGTGTCTAACAGTGCTCAATTTTTTTTGTAAATTTTGGCTTCTATGGTTATCATCTGAACAAAAGGTTTACTTTTTATGAAACTAGATAAAAAAATATTAATATCCATATAAATTACTAAAATATAGATTTCATCTTCATTTTCTAAAGGTTCAAGTGAAATAGAATTTCTGCAGGAAAGATAGTTTTAGGTCAGGGAAAAGTCTTAAAAAGAAAATTTTACCGGGAATAACATAGGACGAATTTTTGTATAATGTTTACCTTTTTGAAAAGAGGATCATGTTAGCTTCAAAGTGTAAAAAGTATAAGTCTTTTTGGTTTTGGGAAAAGGTCGAGATTAACAAATCTTTGAACTATGTCCAAACTGGATTTTTCTCTATCTCACTGCCTTAAATTTTTGTGTTTTTTTTTGAAGATTTTTATGATAGTTTATTTACCTTTTTGGAAAGATGATAAAATTTCCTTCAAGTATGCATAAAAAGTTTTCATTAATAAAATTATTTGTGAAATTTTACAGAGGCTTGAATCTGATAGTTTTCTAAAAGCTAGGGTTTTTAAAGCATGTTGATTATTGTTTAAATTTTGACTAAGTGTGGATGATTTGCCTTGTTAATTTTTGTCTAAGTGTTGTGTGATAATTTGTTGATTTCCTTGTAAGTATAATTTGTTTGTTTACATTTGAAAGACCCAGGAAGTGTGAATCCGGGCACCTGTAACTTTGGAATGCCAGATTTTAATTGGAGATCGGGAGGTGAGACCTTGGACATTGTTGTGACTTGGTGTGCTTGCAATGGGGGATGGTAATGATTTGTGTGTTAAGACCCGTGTGTGGTAGTTATAGTGATTCAGGCACAAGTCCAGGTGTCGATTAGGATCTCGTTCTAGTGGGCATAGTGCATCTCAAAAGATGTGCACCTTTGTGTGTATAATGCAAGGACGAACTCAAGCAAGAGACCCGATGTTTACTAGAACCCTATTTTAGTGGATGTTGTGTGTCTCGAATGGCGCACAAGTTTGTGTTAGTTCACAAGGACTCAAATATGAGTACCCCCATGTAACTATAGTATTTTCTCCGAGAGACCAATGCGCTTGAGAGACATGCAAGGGGATGTGGACTTGCGGTGGAATGCGAAGAACTCCTTCAAGAAAGTCCTATGGGGGGGCATGCTGGAAGTTGTGAGAGTTTGTTAGACGATTATCGATTGGTGATTTCCATTGTGAGGTGTGGAAGGGGCCCCTGTTGCTGAGATGTGAAGTTTGGATGATTCTCGAACTTGGTTCGCCTTTCAATGACATTTTGTACCTATGCAGTTAGGCTCCACAATGTCGATAAAGTAAACCCTTGGTGAGGAGTGGTTGAGGAGTAAGTCCTGGGAGTTAGGATTGCCTTACAAAGTGGTACCTGGGGTATGTTCATTGACTTGTTGTTTCTTAAGGATATGATGCTGAGTTTGTAGTCACATTTTCCACAATGTCGACTTAGCAATTCCGACAAATATTGTGAGGCATAACCAGTCAGTGAGAGCCTTGCCATCGTACCACAACATAAGGTGTCCTCTCGACAATCATTCGAACTAAAGAGTTGTAAGACCATCGATTTTTGGGACTTCTAGTGGCAGCTAGCCAATGTGATATATAAACATATATGTTGAGTTAGTGAAAAGGTGACGCCTTAGAAATGCGTGTGAAATCCGGTAGATAACCACATTGCAGTGGTTAGTAGTCTTGTGTGTTTTGATTTATGTTTAGGTCTTTTTGTGTTTTGGCTGACGAAGCGGAAAAACTCACCATTATGTTTTATTTATTGGGTCAGATGGAGTTAGGACTTCTCCTCGAGCTTGATTGTGGGATTGGGAGATGGTTTCCAGACATGACACAGGGTGTTGACCACTTTATCAGGTACCTAAGGTTCACTATGATGTCCCTTTTTGACTTTGAGGAGGCATTAGAGTTTGTGGAATACTTTTATATGGTGGGTGCAGCCTACACCACCCTACTATCGCCATGTCATTCCTATGGAGATCATAGAGGTCTCCTCTTTGTCATCTTCATGTTCTTCATCATCTTCTTCAAATGCACCGGACTATATGCCAAGGCCACTTGATGCCAGGGAGGATTACGAGAATGCAATGTCAACCTTGCTCGCCCTAACACCCATAGAGGAGGACGATGAGATCGAGGAGGACCCATAGATGTTAGAGGAGGAGCTACTAGAGGCGACAGATGAGCCTCTTGATCTTATCATGGAGGATGGTGCAACGGTAGTAATGATAGTCAGTGGGGAGCTTCCCCAGGGAGGAGTAGGGTGGCTTGTAAAGGAATGCAGCAAGGAGGATCCTAAGGAGGATTCCAATGAGGATAGGTGGGGTGTTTCCTCTAGGGAGTCCTGTTGTCAGGGACCTCTTAACTATTGATTATTGACTCACCTCTCTTTGCGTACAGTTTCTCTCATAGGATTGGGTTAGTGGTGACTACTCTGGGACTGAATGTCTTTCTTTCTTTTGCATATGTATGGGTAGACTTAGGTTCCAGATATTTTATATGTACTTGTGGTCATAAGCTTTTTATCAATGTATTTTGGGACTTACCCACGCTCTGGTGTATCCTCCTTATCAAACTTAGTACTTATTGTAATGAATCGCTCTTTATTATATATTTCAATAGCTTAAGTTTATGAGACTTCTCCTTTTCTTCATTTAAAAAAATGTATGGTTTACTTTTGAAGTGCATTTGTTTGTATCGAACGATTTATATTTCCGTCATGACTTGTATGCATAAAGGATTAAAAAGAAAAATCAATGCTCACATTTTCTTTCCACAAATGGATTAATGAGCATCATTGCATTAAAAATGAGTTTGCTTTAAAAGAAAAGTGTTTGTTTATTTATAATAAATTTTAGGATGTAACAATTGTGCTCAACATGGGTTGTTTTCTGCAGCAAATGTTGTTCTCCATAAAATTTTGGAAGGGCAAATGGCTTCTTGGTAATGGAGCTTTGACTAGAGCCTTTATTGCTTCTATCCCAGATTGTATGTTAGATGGAAATTTGGTTGAGTACGTCAGCACTAATAGAAATTGAAAGATAGACAGCTTTAGACATTACCTTTCTAACCACCTTCTTTCTCAGATTTTGTTAATGATACCCCTGAGTATTCATGCTAATTGTGATGTTTTTTCTTGGAATGGGACTAGTGATGGACTATTTTCTATGAGAACAACATATAAGTTAGTAATTGTGATGTTGTGCCTAATCAGCCTCTGTGTAAAATGAATGTGAAGTGGGACAAGCCTAAAAGAATTAGAACAATACTTTGGAAGATGAATCATGAATGCTTGTTGTACTGTCCAAGACCCACAAAATACACGTGGCATCCTACATGACACTCTGAGACACATGTCAATCCTCCACGTCAGTCTTGCAACAGGAGCACAGACATTCAGCCTTTAGCAATTGAGCTCCCTAACTGACACAGGTTATCTCTAACCTATTAATATTTGAATATATTTGAATAACTTTATCTATTAGCAAGTAGTTAATTATCTACAAAACCACACATTATCTTATAGCTTTTATCTATAAGGTACAATTTATCTCTAACATTATCTACAAGCTCCCGACTATTATCTATAAGCCGAAGATTATCTACAAAGACTATAACAACCCCTACAATCAAAGACCTATAACTGCGCTCCACTCCTATAAATAACAGGTTCCATCAAACCCACAACACATTCACTCACAACTTGAGTTTACGCATACTTACTCTCATACGCATGTACTTCCTTTATTCTCCTCACTCATATACTTATTAGAGCGTCAGAGTCCTTTGTTTTGCAGGTCCTCCTTCCTGTCCTCCTAATAAAGGTACCTCTCAGACGTGTGAAGTCCGAAAGCCCACCTTAACCACGTCCATCCTAACGCGTGCCAGCTCCGGATTTTGGTAAGTACACTTGTTAACTAATTCTAGAAGAATTCGTTTGGGACTCTCAATGGATAACTCTTGCACGGTTTGCAATAATGCGGTGGAGACATTGTTTCATACTTTTAGAGATTGTAAAGATGTGTTGCTGGTTTGGTAATTTTTTATTTGGAGAGATGATGGAGTGGACTTTTATGAGTGAAATAATTGGTCTGAGTGGCTGCTGCTAAATTTATCTAAAAATCATGCAGTTCATGGTGTCTCATGGAACTCCCTCATTGGCGCAATCATGAGTTATATTTGGTGGAGGAGGAATCTTATAGTTTTTCAGCAAGAGAATTGGTCTCCTATGCAGGTTTTGAGCATTCCATTAAGCTGGCTACTGCTTACACAATGTCCTGGGAGGTGCTTTGACCTCTTTCCCATGCTAATCAAGTTCATGTGCCTACTCATGGTATTCGGTGGAATTTTCCCAGTTATGATGAGATAGTCTCAATTGTGATGGGGGTGTTTGCAATGCTGGAAGCAATGCGGCTTGCAGTGGAATTCTTAGAGACTATACTGGTGCATTTATATGTGGCTTTGGAACCTATATATATACGAGTTGCATCAGTGATTCAGGCCGAGCTTAGGGTTATTCTTCTGGGTCCTAAACTTGCATGGTCAAGAGGATATAGGCGGATAAGCGTGGACTCTGGTTCCCTCAATATGCTTAAAATGTTATGAAAATAATGTAAATAAAAGACAAAAATATAAACATGCAGAGACGTTAGATGTAGGGAAAAAAAAAAAGACAGCATGACAGATATTATATAACAATAACATTTTTGTTGTTTTGCTGTTATTGAGTGTTGGTAGTTGTTTTCACATGACAGACTAAATAACTAACAGGTAAGATAAAACGTTAATTTTGCAATCCCTAATTTTAACAAAAACCTTTATAACTATGAGAAGGATAATAGGTATATTAAATATAGTATCTTAAGAATTAATTTTTAATATGAAAATAATTAATGTATGTTTGCCCTTAATGTTATTAATGTATAATTATATAAAAATTAAATAATATTATATATTATATTTATTAAATATAATATTTAATTAAAATTAATAATATTATTAAATATAATAGTTATGAAATGTAATATATTTTCAAAAATTAATAAAGGCTTATCAAATATATAAATTTCCATATAAACTTGTTTATATTAAAAATCTATTATTGAATAAAATATAATTATTTCAAAATCACATACATATGTATTTAATCATTAAATAATAATTTTAATTATTTATTAAATATAATGTATAATTAATATTACACAAAATTTATTAATATAGTGTATATATTATATAATATTAATTATTATATTTACTAAATGTAATATATAATTAATATTATATACATGTATCTATTTAACAAAAAACAATGATATTTTTATCATATTTATTGAATATAATATATAATTAATATTACACTGAATATATACTTAATATTATACACTGAATTAAGTAATATTTAATGTATGTATTTAATTAATATTTAATATTGAGTTGATGCTTGCTTAAAAAAATCTGTACATATTTTTTCTTAAATATTTATACATGTATAAATATTTATCATATGTTCTTAAAATCAAATTCGTATTAAACAAAACTAATTATATCATATCTTTATTACAAGTAATTAAAATAAATGTAATAAACGATGAATATTTTTTCTTTTTCTTTTAATTGTTTTTGGTGAAATTCTTTTTATTTTACTAGTAACTACTCTCTCTACTTAATTATAAGATCCTTTTAGATATTTATTTATCTATTTTATAAGACTTTTTTCTAATTTTTAAATGCATTAATTATTTTTTTCTTACATACCTTTACTTAATTATTTTTTCTCTTGGAAACGTTAATGATAAACAATTAAATGGACAAAAGAAAATGATAATTTTAAAATAATAATACAAATAATTGACAAATTTAATGTGATTAATTACTTTTCTTAAGAAACATGAATTAATTGAAAGTATCTTATAATTAGATATAAAAGATGTATAATTTTTCAATTGATTATATCAGTCTTACTCAACTTATGCACGTGTGGTTTATATAAAAAAACTTATGCTTGTGTGATTTATATAAAAATAAATTTACTGTGCTTAAGGATGAAGTGTTAGATTTATACGCATGCAAAAATTTCTCCACACGGTTAATGTAATTAGAATAAGACTTAAATATTATTTCATCTTTGTAAAATTTACAAATTTCATATTTTGTCTTGCAAAGTTTTTGTTCATTTTTCATACTCATAAAATTATAATATATTATTTTTTATCCGAAGCAAGGTTTGATTATATTCAAATTTATGCATATAATTTTTTTAAGTTGATTACATATAGAAATAATATGCCTAACTAATATAAAAAAACATCATTATATTTTGATTCATCATTGTAGGTTTGAATACAAGCTCCAAACAAAAAATGACACCTTATAATTCATAAAAGTTTTAGATGTTCTCTTTGAATGCGAGGGTCCAGAACTAGCGAGGGTCCGTAGTAGTTCGAGAGTTGTATGCTAACTTTTAAGGATCCAAACAAAAGGTGACAGATGCCGCGCCACCTTGGGGTTGTGAATAAATAATAATGAAGATTCTTTTTACTCTTTGGCCAATGGCCGCCTTCCTAATCACCTTCTCTCTCGATATGTCTTTGACACTCTGTCCCATTCACTGTCCCCATCGTACCATACATCTGTCCCCTCTCCTCTTGTTTTCTTTTTCCTTATATTCACTCCATCATCCTCAATATACATTAACTTGCTCATTATAGTCATTAGTTATTACTATACTATTCCTCTCTCTGCATACTACATACTGTTGCAACAATATGGTTCGTAACGAAAGCAGCAACAAAGAGAAGGATAAAGACCTCGATCAGTTTTTGTTTGATCGGAACGACGATGATTTGGTCGATGAAGAACAACAGGAGATTGAAGGTGTGAAGTACGAGAGTGAGAGTAGTAGTGATGGTGACGACGCAAATCGGAGAGCACAGCCTGACTCTTTCTCTTCTCAGCAATGGCCTCAGAGTTACAAGTATATATAATAATCCTCTTAGCCATTTCCTTATCTTTTCGCAATTCAAATCAATTTGATCTTTGAAGTAAGAAAACTACTCATGTGGTCCTAGAAGTGTTAAAAACCATGCCGAATAGTTTGTTGAATATTGTTGAAAAGTCCTTCAATTTTGTCCATGAATTTTAGGGACTAAATAGATGAATATTCAATAATCAATACTAAAGGAATACATTAAAAATTGTAATATTAAGGGTGAGCCCTGGCACACCATTAAAGCCTTGGCGACCAGTTGGTCATGGGCTTGCCTCTTTGCATATGCAAGGATATAAGGTTGAATACAATGACTCTCCCCAATACCTTTGCATAGCGAGGAGCCTTCTGACACGAGAGGGTAGGTTAGTTTTTCTTTTCTTTCTTTTTCTTAAGAAAGAAGGTGATCGGAGGACGAAATTTGTGGTTTATTCAATTTGAATATTGTTGACTCTGTTTCTGTCACTCGTGATGTTATAATTTCTGTTTTCTGCTACTTTTGTTGTTACCTTAATTTAAAAGGCTCATTTCAAACCAAATTCATAGCAAAAACCTTAGTTTATAATTTTAATATTGCAGTGTTAGCAAAAACCAGATTTTTTGTATGTTTATTTTATTTTTGCTTGATTATTCTTATGTGGCAATTCGAGAAATTGTTGTATATTCTGGAACTACTACATGTCCATGGTTCCGACCAATCTCAATTTCAACTTGACTCATGATCAAATTTTTTTAACCTTTTCTTATAAATTAAAAAATTTGACTGTCACGTGGAAATTTGCTAGAACTGTAGACACATGATGATCTAGACCATGAATTAATTTTTTGTGGCAAAACCTTACATCAAATTGTGATTTTATTACAATTTCCACAAGTGAGGGCTGATTTTTTATTACTATTAGAAAGTCTCACATTGTCTACTTCAATTCTGAGTGCAGATTATATATTTGTTAGACAACTTCACTTATCGTCAATTGATTTTAAGATGAAATCTAACATGATATAAGAGGTATAGACGTATAGTCCATCTTGATTCTTGCTTATTCTAGTAGGCTCGCTTGTTCAGGCAGACATCTGTCTAGGATGTTCTTTCTTTCTCATAGTAACCTTAATGAGTTCAGATATTCTTCTCTTATTGTTTTCCTCATTCCCTTTCTTATGACAGAGAGACTACAGATTCTTACACGATAGCTGCTGCTCCAAATTTTGAGTCAGTTCTACGGGGGCCAAGTTTCATATATTCAAGTTTTGACAATCGTTCAAAGAGTAACTTAGACATCGATGGAAAGACACCTTTTCTATCTGCTGCAGAAGGCATTAGACAATCAACTTGGTGGGAGAAAGCCTCGGTACAACGGCTTGTTTCTGGAGAATTGCCCATTGGATATGGATGCAGCTTCACTCAAACAATTTTCAATGGTACTATGTTATTTGATTGCAATCTGTTACTATGCCCGTGAACATTTAATTTGTTAAGTGCATTCTGCTCTGTATAAACATTGTAAATTCAGTTGATCGCAAAACCATTCTCCAATTAGGCAATATATATATATATATATATATATATATATTTTGGACAGTGGAACTTTTAAACATGTAGATGTACTAATGAAGGTCAGGGCAGCATATAGTATTGCTTTAGAGTGTCTCTAGTGTAAAAAATGGGGATTATTATTATATGTACTTCAATTCATTCTTTCTTACTGCTTAATAATGTTTGGGATTGTGTGTGTGCTTGGATTAGCTTATTTTATGTTCAAAATATCTGACAATCTAAGGCGTACAAAGATAGTTTTCTGAAATAAAAAAAAAGAAGGTAAAAATAAAGCTAATATGTTTTATAAAACATGCTATGAAAGCGTGACTCTTTTTTTCTAAAAAATGTGTTAATAGGTTAATGGAGTTTTATTCTGTCTGATTGATCCACTCCCCTTATGAAAGTTTTTTCTTTGTCTGCAAATGTCTGACCCTACTTCCGAATTTCTATTTCTACCTGACCATTTTATGAGACATGGTGTACCTTGTCAGGCATTAATGTGATGGCTGGAGTTGGTCTTCTATCTACGCCATACACAGTAAATCAAGCTGGGTGGATGAGCATGGCAGTGATGCTTCTTTTTGCAGTTATGTGTTGTTATACAGCCACCCTTTTGAGATACTGTTTTGAAAATAGGGAAGAAATCATTACCTACCCAGATATAGGAGAAGCCGCATTTGGGAGATATGGTCGAATTGCTGTCTCGGTTAGTTATATTTCTTTGTTTAAATTAACTTAAAATTGTTGTGCAATCCTTGTTACATGATGAATGAAGTTTTTCTTGGGCTATTTCCAAATGATCATTATGATTTTGTTCTTTAACCATGGCCTTAGATGGTTTTGGTTCATTTTGACCTTTGGTCTTTATATGTATTAGGCCTCTCGCAAAATAGACCATACTATAGCATCATTTCTTTCTGTTGTTTAATCTAAATCCGCATCACAGTAGTAAGAAGCAATACTGAGATATAATATTTTTTATCTATGAACAAATTTGATGTTTTACTAAGCTATGCTTACTTTGTTGCAGATCATTTTGTACACTGAACTATATGTAAGTACTAAGTGCTCTACCCGTTTCTTTTGTTTCCTTTGAAAACACCTGCATTTTGTTGCTCTGCACCAACGTATAAGCTCTCTTCTAATGGTTGCAGTCATATTGTGTGGAATTCATCACCTTGGAAGGAGATAATCTCACTAGTCTGTTTCCTGGTACATCCTTAGATTTGGGTGGTTTCCAGTTAGACTCGATGCATTTGTTTGGAGTTTTGACAGCACTTATTATTCTCCCAACTGTTTGGTTGAAGGATCTTCGTATAATCTCTTATCTATCAGGTGCTCCAAAGTCTAAAAAATATTCCTTCTATTTTCAAAATTTTCTACTTAGCATGTCCTTATTGGAACTTGTATTGTGATCTGCAGCTGGAGGGGTTATTGCAACAGTTTTGATTATTATTTGCGTGTTTTGTGTTGGAACAATAGACGGTGTCGGATTCCATCACACGGGTCAATTGGTAAAATGGAATGGCATTCCATTTGCTATTGGTGTCTATGGATTTTGCTTTGCAGGACATTCGGTTTTCCCAAATATTTACCAGTCTATGGCTGACAAAAAACAATTTACCAAAGCACTAATAATATGGTATAGTACCTAAGAACTTCTCTGTCACCGGCAAAACATAGCATATTTGATTTTTTTTTTTTCTGATTCATCAACTCATTTCTTTGTGTACAGTTTTGTTTTGTGTGTTTTGATATATGGAGGCACTGCAATCATGGGATATCTCATGTTTGGTGATGGCACTTTGTCTCAGATAACATTGAATATGCCACCAGGCACATTTGCTTCCAAAGTTGCATTGTGGACAACAGTGAGTTTTGAGATTTTTTGGGTCTCTTAGCACTATTTTTACTTTTGTAGTTTTATTCTAGTGACCGATAACTTCCCCTCGCTAATTTTTATGTTTTGTGTTCTTCTTTCAGGTTATTAACCCGTTGACTAAATATCCTTTTTGCCAAAACTACTTAGCTTTTGAAAGTTTAAAAATTTGTCATGGTTTGATAAAAATGTACGAGTCCTTTTAGTTTATTTTTTCTTAATAGTAAACAAATATGCTTTGTTGATGAACCCACTGGCAAGGAGTCTAGAGGAGTTGCTGCCAGATAGAATTTCATCCTCATATTGGTGCTTCATTCTTCTTAGGACAACACTTGTTGCATCTACAGTTTGTGTTGCCTTTTTGGTTCCCTTTTTTGGTAAGTTTTAGACTTTATATTTGTTATTGGATTAATTTTAATGTCACCTCCAATTAGTTGAGGCCACTTAAGAAAATGATATAACTTTAGTAGCTTTCTGTCCATATACTGATAATTCATATTTCCATTTTCATTTTTGTTTATAAGAAGTGGGAATATTCTTACATGTTGTATCCTTCACCCTTTTGGTTTTGTTATATTTTGTTTCTCAACCACAGTCAAGAAGCAAACTGCGATGAAGTTTGCTTTTCACATATTTGAAACCAAAACAGTCAACTCTGTTAAACTGGCCTTAAACCTGTTAGTTTGGCTTGATTTAATTTAACAACAGTCAGAAACTTTTCTTACTGGGTGATTTCGTCCATTAATCAAACGAACATTATTGTATTCTGTCAAAAATAATTCTTCATACAAGTCACATAGATCTGAATTCTTGCTTACTAGTGATCTCAATTAGAATGCTTTATTGGTTTTCCTCTATTTTTCATATTTTAGCTAACCAATTTATCACCTATTCCAACTGGTCTTCTCACATTTCTAAATCATCTTCGCTATGTTTAATTTTTCAAAACTAATGATAATTTTATTATAATTTCAGGGCTTGTGATGGCTTTAATTGGTTCTCTCTTTAGTATACTTGTGGTAAGAAATGCATTTGACTCTCTCTGTATGTGATGTCATAATTCTGTTAGGATGCACATGCCTTAGACAAAAGGCCAAATGCCTCTTCTGTTAGGATATGATGTTTCATTGGTTAGTAAAGGATTTTTTTTTCATGATGACATCCTGAGTTTATTTAGTTCATGATCTTCACCTTACACACACACATCAACTTAGTAAAACTATTTTTATAGTTGTAAACAGAAAAGGAAAGATGGAGAAAGAGGGATTAGTTTGTTGTGCTCTCTTTGGCTTCACTTGTATCATAACACAATATAAATTTACATACCACATATTCAAATGCTCGTAACATTGAGTTGAGACAGCACGACTTGCGGCATACTTTTATCTGAATTTATCTCTTTATTGCATATGACAAATAGACATGGTTTCTCAAAACTTTTGGGGATGACAAGTCAAGCATTGAGTTCACGTGATTTCTTTTTGCAGTACATAACTTGCATTTATCTTTTCATGTTTTCTAGCATCAACATGACCTGAGCTAAATTCCTCTGCAGTCCTTTGTGCTTTACCTTACTTTTATTGATTCAGTTTCTTGCAAGGAATTAAAATGAAACCACTATCTAATTTGAAGAATTTTATTCCTTTCAGTCAGCGATAATGCCAAGTTTATGTTTTCTGAAAATTATTGGGAAAAAAGCTACAAGGACACAGGTAACAGCACTGCCGATCTTGTATTTTTCTTTTCCTGACAAAATCTTTCTAGTTCAGAGTAAAATTTCAGAGTTGATATTAATAGTGATACTGAGCCTTTAGTTACTATATCCAGCAACACTGAGCAATATTTAGAAAATGAAATTTGCATTATTACATTTTACATGCAATAATTTCTATAATCAGCAGGTGAATTACATTCAACACAATGATGGTAAACACTTCATGCATCAGAAGCTCATATGCTTCGAATGTTTTCCTATCATATTCATATCATCTGTTGCAGGAGGAAACCACCCTAACTCATCTGTATTTCTTTTTCAAATATAATTTTGAAGCCTTGTTTTTTCTTTCAGCCATGAATTGCTAACTGCATATTACCAAACACCACATATAATTGAATGACAATTATAGAATCATAATGCAATATTATCTCAATTAGTTTTCCTATTCCTTCTCTTTTACTCAACTTCTCTTTTTGCTAATAACATCAGGTTGTACTCAGTGTTGCAATTGCTGCATTCGGAGTCATTTGTGGAATCCTTGGAACATATTCCTCTCTGTTGAGTATCGCTGATAGTTACTGAGAGTCTGAGACCTTATAGTCTTTCTGTACTGGGAGGTTATGATGAGTGTTAACCCTTTCTGCATGGAAGTACAGCTCTTTGGATAATACTGTGGTGACAAGTTAATTTAGTTATATATGCGTTTCACTTGTACTGAGGTTTTAATAAACGCTCCGCGACGGTGATCAATATTTAAAATCTTATATATGAGAACTCATGTATATTTATGAATTTAATAAAGTAATTGTTAAATAAGATATAACAAGTTAAAGCTAATGAAGATATTCAGTGATACTTTAGTAATTAAAACTAGATATAATTATTGAGTTGCTTATGTGTAGAAAAAAAATGGCTATATGTACTTGTATGCATTGTGCTAGGGCATATGCAGAGCATGCAAGGAAGTATTAAATCAATTTGCTAATATATTAGGCTTGTAATACTAACTAAACACTTTCTGGCTTATTGTTTGCGTATATATGATCTGAGCTTTTATTTTAATGCAATGAAGAGAGATGACTGTAATGGCTTGATTAAAATTATTAGTGAACTTAGCATGGGAACATGATCAATTTAAAAATAAACATGCAAAATGTTTATAAAAAAATAAGTTTCATCAACGTGTTCAATAATGACCACAAAATATAAATATTTTATTTTTACTTAACATTTGTATTTTTCTACTAGTTTTTGTTGACTAACTTTTTGTGTTAACATAATCCCCAGGTCTTCATATTGCAAGGGTGAATTGATTATAAAAAAAGTTAACACAAAAATCAAATGACCATGATCAGTAAGAAAACATTAGCAAATATCGTAATCATACACAAATATTCATTAGTCCAATATACAATCAACAAGTAGTCATCTACCTTTTATAATTTCAATCAATCATGCTCAGTATGATGCATGCACTTAACCTCAACTCTCAAATACAATGTGGTACCCTTCATCGGGAAATAGTCTAAGTGTGTTCACGTGACACTCACACTTAGGAAAACTAGGCAACAAATGTCAAGGTCATCTTATCGTGCACATGCAACTTCCTCCCCCCCCCCCCCCCCCGGTGATCAGCCTGAGTTTCAAGGGAGTTTCAAACCAAATGACATGCCCCCAAGTACAAGTATTCTCTCTCATGAGAAACTACAAGTACTTATTGACAAAGTTTATACTATTTTCATGCAATATGAAGTATGAAACATGGACACCATAAATGCACTGATCGTGGATAATTAAAGATTCTAAGTCATCCCCCTCTAGAAATATTTAAAACTATTTAACCACTCTATTTCTCTCACCAAGGATATCCGTCTTGGTCACTGCACCCCCCATGTACACACACAACATAATCACATTTTCAACATCAACATCTCATCTGAATGTCATTATCAACATCATATCATCTCAATAACATTATCAACATCAACATCATCTATCCTCAATGATATTATCTACAACAACAACATCATATCATATCAACATAATCACTAATAACAACATCTTCTCATATGAATTATTATCAATATCATCTTCAATAACAACATCATACTCTATCAACATTATCATAAACAACAACGTCACCTTATACCAATTAATATCATTAATAACAATATCATCAGTAAATCACATTCCGCCCATGCATACATATATAGTTTATGCTTGAGATTCACACTCTCAGGTCTTCAAACAACATAAGTCTAATAAAAGAAATAATGTCATTTATCAATAACAGGTGTATCACATCCTATTAGTTGAAAACATTATTTTTCTTGAAAACCAGCATACACAGGGAAAAACATACATTCCCATAATTGGGTTCCAATACCCTAATTATGGTATTGGAGCCATAAAATTTTAATAAACTTCTCTCATCTATCATGAGCTCTCTATCAGCTCCTCTTTTCA
The DNA here is from genome assembly GCF_004193775.1 of Glycine soja. NCBI lineage: Eukaryota > Viridiplantae > Streptophyta > Magnoliopsida > Fabales > Fabaceae > Glycine > Glycine soja. The sequence goes on from NC_041003.1 coordinate 32,121,173, forward strand.
TTGCTCAGAGACCTCTCTCGTTCACGTTCGTCAGTCCAAATACAAGGTTCTATATACCAAATCGAAGAAAATTTAGTATAGATTTCAAAACCAAGGTTAATAACAACATTCAGAGACAATTACCCCTGTCAAAACATAAAGGGCTAAGGGTTGTTTCGGATTCTACTACAAGGAGATGTCATTTTGATATTTCGATCACGCCAATGTAACCGAGGTTCAGTGAAGGTCACAAAAATAACATCAATATTATAAAAAGATTATAAGATGTTTGATTAATCAACTAAATCACTCATGGTTTACCACTCAAAAGATTAGATGTTGTAGACTAATCCCTAGAAAAGTACACTTTCAAACTTTTGACCTTGATATCATTCATTCAAGAATCTCACATTGGCAAGTTCCAGTGCATTTCTCTCATACTCCTAATTGGATTGACTTTTTGTAGGGTGTTACATTTTGTGCCTAATATCTTAGTTTAGCCGAATGTATCATGTATGTGCTTTGCAGTGTGAAGATTTGGTTGGCTGACAATGACAAATTGTTGAAATCATCAAAAATGGATCAAACTTCTTTCTCATTATTGAAGAAGGTACTTGCTATGTATTTTCTGCATCTTTTCATTTCTCACTCTTTATTGTGAATAATTACTTTATGAAACTTTCATTCCAAAATAGGTTATAATTTTCAATGATGTCCCAGTTTTTGTACTTTCAGTAACCACACATGTTCAATACCCTTCCAAGATGCTTTTAGCCACGGACAAAGTTTCTGGTTCATCTGAAATATGAATATGTGACATATCTTCTAAGGAATTTAATAAGCTTGGTTCATATAATGCTCATGATTTAGTTGAAAGTTTTTTCCCTATTTTATTTTTAAATTTTTTGAAAGATAGTTAGGAAAAAAAATGCCATATTCCTCTTCTGATTTTTGCATTTTTTAATTTCTCAAGGTTACAGATTGGGCTTGGGCATTTGGTGGAAGATTTTTGTACAGCTGTAGCCAGGTTATAATCTTTTCCTTAGGTGATTTGATCATTTTCCTTTCAAAGTATCGTTGAATTTAACTACATGGCAAAAAAAGAAAATCATAGTTATATGGACATAAATATGTCGCATAATCCTTATTAAGTTTCCTCACCATTTGTGTAACGATTCATCTTGTTGCTACGATATCACTACTCTAAACTGCAAAATTTCAATTTTTTTTAATGAAAACTCCATTAATTTGCTTGTGAAAAATGAGAGTAAATTTTTTTCACAATATATATTCACCAAACAATGCACAAATACTTACATGAATATATATATATATATAAACTCAATACACATTATTCACATGACTGAAAGTAAATTAGTTCGTACATATAATTAAATATGTGATATACATTCTCAATTCAAAAGAACTATAGAACCAACTATGGAGGAGTTGATTAACAAAACATAACTCTCTCCCAAAATAATCCCAACATCATGACATCAGCTTGGCGGCTCCACAAAAGAATCTCACTTCACGTAATCTATTGCTGTCCATCTGCTCCCATGAATGAAGGTTCATGATCATCATAGGTACCAAGCACACGGTACAAAAATTGCAAGGGTTAGTTGATTATAAAAGAAGTAAACACAAAAATTAAATAACCATGATTAGTAAGAAAACATTAGCAAATACCATAATCATACACAAATATCCATTAGTCCAATATACAATCAACAAGTAGTCATCAACCTTTTATAATTCCAATCAATCATGTTCAGTATGATGCATGCACCTAATCTCAACTCTTAAATGGAATGTGGTATCATTCATTGGGAAATAACCTAAGTGTGTCCATGCAACATTCACACATAGAAAAGTGTCGAGGTCACCTTATCATACACAGACAACTTCCTCCCCCCCCCCCCAATGGTGATCAACCTGAGTCTTAAGGGAGTTCTAAACCAAATGACATGCCCTCAAGTACAAGTATTCCCCCTCATGAGAAACTACAAGTACTTACTAACAAAGTTTATACTATTTCCATGCAATATGAAGCATGGAGCATGGGCACCATCAATGTACTGACTGGGGATAATTAAAGATTCTAAGTCATCCCCCTCCAGAGATGCTTAAAACTATTTAACCACTCTATTTCCCCGACTAGAGATATCCATCATGGCCATTGCACCCCCCATGTACATACATAGCATACACCATCCAACGACATTTCAACATCAACAACATCTCATCTCAATGTCATTATCAACATCAACATTATTTCATCTCAATGTCATTTTCAACATCATCTTATCTCAATGATATTATCATCATCAACACCATTTCTTCTCAACATTATCATCAATAATAACATCACCTCATGTCACATTATCATCAACAACAACAACATTCTCATATCAATATTATCACCAACAACAACATCATTTTTTATCAATATTATCATCAATAACAACATCACCTCATATAAACATTATCATCGATACCAACATCATCAGTAATCACATCCCACAAATTCATACATATAATTTCATGTATGAGATTCACACTTCTCAAGTCTTCAAATAACATAAGTCTCATACAACAACAATCCATAATATCGTGTGATTGATATTTTAGGGAAAAATTCTAAATTAAAGAGAACTATGGTTTACAAAACAAACTCTTATTCCCATTTAAAATCTAATAAAGAAGTAAATAAAAGAACAAATATCAAAATTTGGGCAGAGTCTCCTCTGTAATTGGGACCTTTCCCAAAAATTTCAATCGTTACAACAACAACATCGTTCACAATTTCATTCATCAATAACAAATATATCATACCCCATTAGTCAAAAACAAAATTTTTCTTGAAAACCATAATGCAACAAGGATAGACATACATCCCCATAGTTAGGTTCCCTGACCCCAATTATGGTATCAAAAGTCATAAATTATAATAAACTCCCTTCATTTATCGTGAGCTCTCCGTTAGCTCCTTTCTACGTTGCTCAAAGACCTCTCTCGTTCACATTCGTCGGTCCAAACGCAGAGTTCTACATACGAAATCGAAGGCAATTTAGTATATATTTCAAAAACAAGGTTAATAATAACACTCGGGAGTCAATTACCCCTGTCAAAACAAAAAGGGCTAAGGGGTGTTTTGGGTTCTATTACAAAGACATGTCCTTTGAAAATTCTAATCACGCCAATGTAACCGAGGTTCAATGAAGGTCACAAAAATAACATCAATTTTATAAAATGATAACTTTTACAATGTCTCATTTTCTAGGGTTTTTCAAAGGAAGTGTTAAAAAAACACAAGAGACACTAAGAAAAACTCAAACTTCCTAAAAAAGAATTAAGAGCTTGTTCCCCACCAAATCCTTGAAGTGGATTCTGAGGATTTCGCTCTAATTAAAGTGTTCCTCTCCGTGTGGTGGGCCGGCTGCAAGCAACGACGGCTCATGGTGACCACTGGTGGTCGTGGGTGGTGGAGAAGAAGGTATTAGGGTTTGGGTAGACGTTTGGAGAGGAGGAAGTGAAAAATTATATTTTTCATGCTGAAGAACGTATTTATAATCTACAGATCTCGCTTAATGAGCTCGTCTCACTAAGTGGGAATCAACTTTTGGAACTAAGTGTGACTTTCCGTGTTGAGTGTCATTCCTCTCAGGTTGGGATTTGTGCTGAGCGCAATATTTCACAATGAGCGCAATTCCTCTTCGGGTTGGAATTGCACTTATGGGGATTCTCGCGCTAAGCGAGATGCCCAAAAAGTGTTATTTTGCAGCTCCCAATGGTCAAACTATGGGGAAACGGGTTAGGAACCTACAATACAAATTTGAAGGTGATCCAACAGTTAATGAGTCTGAGATCACAGTTTTACCGGAACAAGTTTAGGTAAAACTTAAAATCTCATCATTTCAATCTAAGTCAATAAAACTCCACACAATTCAACATCAACATCAAGCAAATCACACATAGCTAGTTCACACAACACCTTGACTCATCCAAATCAATCAAATACATAGGAAATACCTTAAACATCAATTTACAGTTAACGAAATTTTAGGGTGTTACAATTTATATCTTCTTTTTAATTTTCTACCAGATACAATCTTGATTTTCATTTCCGTGGTTAAACTTGATTTGCTAATTGTTATGATTATGGATTCCAATTGGGTCCCTAGTGATTATAAATTAGAAAGATAAAAGGAAAGGGATGGTAGAAATACGAACAAAATTTGGAAAGTGTAAAAAGAGTAATTTACTATGTTGTATGTTATTACCACACACAACACTTGTATTTATAATAAGAATGGGTACATAATAAGGGAAACCTAATAATGAAGAATAAATAAGGAAATCCCTAATTTTTAACTATTCAATTAAAGAATATCAATCATATCCTAAATATATATTTCACACCCCCGTCAAGTTAGAGCAGATGTCATTTGAATCAAGCTTGTTACAAATATCATCAATAGGAAAGCCCTTGAGGGATTTTGTGAGCAAGTCTACCAGTTGATCTTTGGAGCTGACAAACTCAATGGTGATTTCTCCTAAGTACCTTTTCTCGCACAAAATGACAATCAATTTCTATGTGATTAGTCCACTCATGAAAGATCGGGTTTGAAGCAATGTGGAGAGCAGACTCATTGTCACATAATAGTTTTGTATGTTGAATACCTCCAAATTTTATTTGTTGGAGAAGTTGTTTAAGCCATGTGATCTCAAATGCAGCTGCTGCCATAGCACGATACTTAGCTTCAACACTGGATCTAGCAATGGTTTTCTGCTTCTTGCTTCTCCATGAGGTCAAGTTTCCTTCATTAAGGACATAATATCTAGAGGTGAACCTTTTGTCTGATGGTGATCCTGCCCAATCAGCAACAGAGTAACAAACAACTTTGCAGCATGCACATTGCAACATTACAATGACTATCAGTTAGGTCTTTCATAAACTGACTAAGCACATCGACTGCAAAAGTAATTATGGGTCTAGTGATAGTAAGATAATTTAGTCTGCCCACCAAACAATGATATTTT